>NW_015390028.1:63612-70825 GCF_001527695.2 Protobothrops mucrosquamatus
TATGACCACTGCAGCATCCCCAGGGTCATGTGATTTACATTCGGATGCTTGGCAACCGATTCTTATTTATGATGGTCACATTGTTCCAGGGTCATGTGATCACCTTTTGCAACCTTGTGACAAGCAAAGTTAGTGGGGAAACCAGATTCACTGAACAGCCATGTTACTAATTTAATCTCTCTCCTTCTTTCTTTCTCTCTCTCTCTCCCTCTCTTTCTTTCTCTCCCTTTCTCTTTGCCTCTCTCTCTTTCTTTCTCCCTCCCTCTCTCTTTCTCTCCCTTTCTCTCCCTGTCTCCCTTTCTTTTTCTCTCTCCCTGTCTCCCTTTGTCTCTCCCTTTCTCTCTCCCTCTCCCTCCTTC
The DNA here is from genome assembly GCF_001527695.2 of Protobothrops mucrosquamatus. Lineage (NCBI taxonomy): Eukaryota > Metazoa > Chordata > Lepidosauria > Squamata > Viperidae > Protobothrops > Protobothrops mucrosquamatus. Next base: position 63,972 of record NW_015390028.1, read on the forward strand.
TTTCTCTCTCTCTCCCTCTTTCTCTCTCCCTTTCTCCCTCTCTCTTTCTCTTTCTCTCTCTCCCTCTCTCTATTTCTCTTTTCCTCTTTCTCTCCCTCTCTCTATTTCTCTCTCCCTCTCAAAGATCCTTAAAATCTTTAAAGGTTATGCTTGGACGGGAGACTTTTTCTTTTACAGATGGGGCGGGTGGGCCCAACATTCGCGGGCAGGCAGGACCCCACCCACCGAGCCGCCGCTTCCCCATCGCCCTCCACGCCAGCCGGCTCTGTCGCCAGACCTCCCAGCTGACGGGCGCAGGTCCGGGGGTCGCCAGCTGACGGGGGCAGGAGTTCGGCGCTGCGGCGGCCTCCCCTTCGCCCTCCGCACCAGCCAAAGCGTTGCCTGACGTTCCAGCTGATGGGCGCAGGTCCGGGGGTTGCCAGCTGATGGGCGCAGGAGGTAGGCGCCACGGCGGCCTCCCAGCCGCCTACTTCTTCAGCTGGAGCAGTTGCAAGGGCTTGGATGGTTGCCGGCAGCGGGGAGCGCGTCAGCGGCCCTTGGGGACCATGCAAGCCCTTGCAACTGCTCCAGCCGAAGAAGGAAGCGGCTGGGAGGCCGCCGTGGCGCCTACCTCCTGCGCCCGTCAGCTGGCGACCCCCGGACCTGCGCCCGTCAGCTGGAACGTCAGGCAACGCTTTGGCCGGTGCGGAGGGTGAAGGGGAGGCCGCCGCAGCGCCGAACTCCTGCGCCCATCAGCTGGCGACCCTCCAAACTTGCGCTTGTCAGCTGGGAGGTCTGGCGACGGAGCTAGCTGGTGTGGAGGGCGATGGGGAGGCGGCAACTCCCGCGAATGTTGGGCCCACCCGCCCCATCTGTAAAAGAAAAAGTCTTCCGCCCAAGCATAATGCCAGCAGTTCTGTGCCACAGAGGCTTGAGACATGGAGGCGGGGGACNAGCTGGCGACCCTCCAAACTTGCGCTTGTCAGCTGGGAGGTCTGGCGACGGAGCTAGCTGGTGTGGAGGGCGATGGGGAGGCGGCAACTCCCGCGAATGTTGGGCCCACCCGCCCCATCTGTAAAAGAAAAAGTCTTCCGCCCAAGCATAATGCCAGCAGTTCTGTGCCACAGAGGCTTGAGACATGGAGGCGGGGGACACGGAGCGGCGCGGTGCCGTGGGAGGCAGCAGGACAGGGGGGAGGGGTTACCTGCATCCTGCCAGCCTGAAGCCTGCCTGAATGAAGAATTTTAGGTGGTGTTGAAAGGGAGACAGACTGAGGGCTGTATTAAGACCATAGATGGCTGCGTAAGGAGAGTGGAAGGGAGGCGAATTTGGGGTGGAGCAGAAAACCCGGGGGGGGAAGGCGTTAGGAAATAAGCACCAAGGTACATGGTGCCTTGCAAGGGATTCCCGAGTGTTCCGCAATTGTTTTTCCTCTCTTCTCTGCGCGAGAAAAACTTTTGCGTCGTAAATCTGAAATGAGTCCCTGGGGAGGGCGGGGCCTTGCTCTGCACCTGCGCTCTTCACACGCCTCCTGCAGGGCACATTTGGTAAAGTTCATGCAGGCTGCCGCCAAGCAGCATATTTTCCACAAACAAGTGAGGTGGGAAGGAGCGGAGGGGGGGGAGGAAGGCAACGCCGCGGGGGGGAGGAAGGCGACGCCGCGTACCACCAGCCAGGTGGTTGCGTACCACAAGTGGTACGCGTACCACCGGTTGACAAGCCCTGGGTTATAAGAATAATATAAGCTGATAAGTAATATGTGTTATACATAGATGTTATTACTATTTGTATAAATATGAAAAAATGTTTATATTTAATCATTTATATATTGAAAATATTAAGAATTATATTTTGGTTAAGGTTGAAGAAGGAGAATACAAATGGGAGAAGGGAAGATCAAGGAAATATATTATTAATATACTAATTATGGAATTATCAAATTTAACCATTATTGACTGTTAAATAATTATTATTGCCTTTTTAATTTCTTTCTTTTTTCTTTTTTTCAAATATATAAACCAAGACAACACGCTGTACACCAGGCACTGGAGATTGTTACTGTTAAAAACCAATAAAATATTTATTAAAAAAAGAAACTTATTTTTTCAATAATTACATTTATATTTTATCAGATCCAAATGTTATAGCCTTAGCCTACTTCTTTTTAAAAAGTCAACTGTGTATATTATCTGAGATAAGGATTGTTTCAGATACTACAAATACACAATGCTGTTGGTACATCTTTGTAATGTTTGAGCATGAATGAGGGCCTAAGAGCATAAAACCTACTCTGTGTCTATGCAAGATGTTCCCTTCTGTCACACTATTACTCACCAGACTCTTCCTTCTCTCTCTTGGGCTTAGGTGTCTTAGTCATTGGGCCAGAGGTTTTAAGCAAGTCTTCTCCAGCACCTTCTATTGGTGTACCACCAAATTCTTCATCAAATTCCAGCTTTATTGCTGTAGTATGAAGGTCCTCCTAAAATTAAAAAGAAAACAAGTGAAGCTACCATAATGGTTAAGAGAATTGTAAAAATTGAGAAATAAGATCAATAAATATCCTTGGGGATAAACCTCAATCTTTCAAACTCCATTTCCAGTCTTGAATATGAGATTACATATGTATACTGCCTTTCCATTTCACAACAATGTACAAGGCAACTAGCAATACATTCAATCCAAAAACAGAACTAAAATCTGTTTAAAACACACACTGTACATTACAAATAAAATCAATACTTTAAAAAGTTCATAAGTTACCCTGTGTACCCTGTGGTTACAAAGTTGCCTTGTGGTAAGATGGGTGGCCAATAAATTTTATAAATAAATAAATAAGTTGAAATTTAAAAGTTGTGTTTTAACCTTCGTACAAAATAAGAGTTTTGAATAACATTCAATTCCCAAGGCAGTACATTCTACATTTGGGGAGTAACACAGAAAGAATATCTTACTGTATATTCTAGGTACTTTCTGGTTAGGTTTCTATTAAAGAGCTTTAAATACTGCTATTTTAAGGAAAATCCAAAAATATTCAACTAGTCTAGAATCAGGGTTTTATTTGGAGCCAACAAACTGGATAATTCTTATTGTATCCATTAGATAGGAAGATAAGTGACGGGAAGGGCAATTGTCTTAAATGTGCTGAAAATAGAAAATACAGTTGACAATAAAGGAGTGTAGAGGAGATGCAAATAGCTGCAGACATTGCTACTGAAAATTTGCCTTCAGCAGTACACCTTGGGAGAGGTGAGACTCACTCTGGCTATTTGCCCGATGTAATTTAACCATTTTTATATGCACTAGGAAGGTTTTTATTTTTCACTTATTTCCCTGTTGACTTACCCGCTCCCTTCATTTCCTAGTTTGGGCCTCCCTTTCTTTTTTTCTTTTTAATGCTTTAATGCAACATATTGCATTTATGGTTTTGTATTTGTTCTGTAGATTTTAAACTGCTTCAAGTTTATTTAGTATAACTGAAGAAAATACAAATTGTTCAGGAGAAAATCTAAAACATGCTGGACAAAAATATTAACAAAACAGATTTATTTACCTTCTTTTTTTTTAGCAATTTCTTACTGGTATCAGCTTTCATAGCCGATGTAATCTGTGGAACTATCCTCCTACCAAATGGTGAAGGCATGGTCTCTTCTAAGTGAAATTTTTTCATCTTGGGTTTACCAACTTTGCCTTTTATGGGTTTGCCAGTCATCCCTGCCAGTACATCCTCTCTTTCCTGACCTTCTACTTTCTAAAACATACATGAAAATAAAAATTAGATATAAACAGCTTCTAAACTCTGTAAGGTCTGAACACATATGCTATGTACTGTATACTATATACTAATATACAATATTATATTCATGTATCACATATATTTTCACAAGTCATTCTAATTAGGAAAAGATCTTTAAATATAGTGTAACTATATTATTTCACTACTATTCCTAATGGATTAATTTGAAATAAACAAATGTACCAATTTATCTAGAAAACAACTTTTTGATTCAAAAAATTTTTAACACATAAAGAAAATTCAGGAGAATAACAGAACCATGACTGATTATTTTCAGTAAGAAAGTTTATATTCCATGTTGTAGGATATAAATTTTCCATATCACGTTCTTAGGAATATCAATCTGCTAATACAAACTAATGGATGTCATTAAATTTCTATTCAGAAATAAAATTAAAAGTTGATTTCAACATAGCTCCCACTTAAGTATCAAGCCAAAACTCTAAATTAGTATGATATTCCAAAAATATGTTGGGGTATACCAGACTTATTTTGCCTATTAAGAATCCTATAGGAAAAAGCAGAATAGTTGTATCAGCAAATACTGAACTTAAAAGTGAAAACAAAGTAGAAATAACAAAAAATGTCCAATGAAATACTGGATCAGAACCAACAGTGGAAAAATTCAATATATTCCAATAGCTTAATGAGTATGAGGCAGGCATGCAGGCAGGCATGTAGAAGCAGGGCTCTCCTGAATAATTTATTTAAAAGCCTAAAAAAAAAAACCCTAAACCTGTACAGAATTGCACCCACAGGGGGAAAAAAATTGAATGGAGGTAAAGAGTAGACTTGGAGAGAAGAGAAAACTTGTAAATGAAACATTTGTGAGCAGCACGGTGGACCAGCTGAGCAGCAGCGGTGCAGAGCTAAGTGGCAGAGGAGTGGAGTGCCCAGAACAGCAACTGAGGGCAGCGCAGCTGAACAGCAGTAGTGTAAAGCTATGTATGACAGAAGACCAGAGAGCAGCATGGCGGCCAGCAGCAGCCGAGTGCAGCGCAGGGGACCAGCTGAGCAGTGGCTAAGCAGAGCAGAGCACTCAGATCAGCACATTGTACCTGAAAACCCCGGCAGTGGCCAGGCAACCAAAGGGCAAGAAGGCAGGGAAAAAAAGGATAAGTACAAAACACTTTTGGACAGGAAAAAAAGGGAAAAACTCTCAAGGCACGGTTAAGAGCAAAGCATCTCCTAGAAAACAGCCAGAGATTTCCAGCAAAAAGAAGTGTACATCACTTAATAAAGAGCAAAGAACTTTTGTAAATTTTAATTTTTAAAATCTCTGATTTTTTAAAAAAAAGTTTTTTCAAATTTTAAAATGTCTTTTTTCAATTTTCAATTTCTTTTTTAAAATTTTTAAATTTTTTCAATTTTCAATTTGTCTTTTCAATTTTCAATTCTTTTTCCAATTATAAACTCTTTTTTCCATTTTTAATTTTTATTTTTTTTCCAATTTTCCAATTTCAATTTAAAAAATGAAAAAAAAGTTTACTTATTTTAATTCTTTAGAAATTTTTAAATTCTTAATGATGTAAGAGGAAAAAAAATTTAAAAAATCACAGAAAAAGAGACAGACACTTCAAAACAGGGAAGATAGTAATGAATTTTCAAGGCAGAGAATAAAGGATCAAGAACTTTTGTAAACTAACACTTCACAACAGGGAAAATATTTAATTTTTAGAATTTTTTAATTTTTTAGCAAACTAAAAAAAGTCATGGAAAAAGAGACTGACATTATACTTGCATTATGTAATACGTTTGAGCTTAGGCCCACAGAAGACCCATACAGTGAGGGGAAAAAATATTTGATCCCCTCCCAATTTTGTACGTTTGCCCACTGACAAAGAAATGATCAGTCTATAACTTTAATGGTAGGTTTATTTTAACAGTGAGAGACAGAATAACAACAAAAAAATCCAGAAAAACACATTTCAAATAGTTATAAATTGATTTGCATTTTAATGAGTGAAATAAGTATTTGTCCCCTTCGCAAAACATGACTTAGTACTTGGTGGCAAAACCCTTGTTGGCAATCACAGAGGCCAGAGGTTTCTTGTAGTTGGCCACCAGGTTTGCAAACATCTCAGGAGGGATTTTGTCCCACTCCACTTTGCAGATCCTCTCCAAGTCATTAAAGTTTCAAGGCTGACGTTTGGCAGCTCGAACCTTCAGCTCCCTCCACAGATTTTCTATGGGATTAAGGTCTGGAGACTGGGTAGGCCACTCCAGGACCTTAATGTGTTTCTTCTTGAGCCACTCCTTTGTTGCCTTGGCCATGTGTTTTGGGTCATTGCCATGCTGGAATACCTATCCACGACCCATTTTCATTGCCCTGGCTGAGGGAAGGAGGTTCTCAACCAAGATTTGACGGTACATGGCCCTGTCCATCGTCCCTTTGATGCGGTCAAGTTGTCCTGTCCCCTTAGCAGAAAAACACCCCCAAGGCATAATGTTTCCACCTCCATGTTTGACGGTGGGGATGGTGTTCTTGGGGTCACAGGCAGCATTCCTCCTCCTCCAAACACGGCAAGTTGAGTTGATGCCAAAGAGCTTGATTTTGGTCTCATCTGACCACAACACTTTCACCCAGTTCTCCTCTGAATCATTCAGATGTTCATTGGCAAACTTCAGACGGGCCTGTACATGTGCTTTCTTGAGCAGGGGGACCTTGCGGGCGCTGCAGGATTTCAGTCCTTCACGGTGTTTTGTGTTACCAATTGTTTTCTTGGTGACTGTGGTCTCAGCTGCCTTGAGATCATTGACAAGATCCTCCCGTGTAGTTCTGGGCTGATTCCTCACCATTCTCATGATCATTGAAACTCCACGAGGTGAGATCTTGCATGGAGCACCAGACCGAGGGAGATTGACAGTTTTTTGTATGTCTTTCATTTGCAAATAATCACACCAATTGTTGTCACCTTCTCACCAAACTGCTTGGCGATAGTCTTGTAGCCCATTCCAGCCTTGTGTAGGTCTACAATCTTGTCCCTGACATCCTTGGACAGCTCTTTGGTCTTGGCCATGGTGGGGAGTTTGGAATCTGATTGCTTGCTTGCTTCTGTGGACAGGTGTCTTTTATATAGGT
>NW_015390028.1:74356-83077 GCF_001527695.2 Protobothrops mucrosquamatus
CCAAAGAGCTTGATTTTGGTCTCATCTGACCACAACACTTTCACCCAGTTCTCCTCTGAATCATTCAGATGTTCATTGGCAAACTTCAGACGGGCCTGTACATGTGCTTTCTTGAGCAGGGGGACCTTGCGGGCGCTGCAGGAATTCAGTCCTTCACGGCGTAGTGCGTTACCAATTGTTTTCTTGGTGACTATGGTCCCAAGATTCCTCACTGTTCTCATGATCATGGAAACTCCACGAGGTGAGATCTTGCATGGAGCACCAGACCGAGGGAGATTGACAGTTATTTTGTGTGTCTTCCATTTGCGAATAATCACACCAACTGTTGTCACCTTCTCACCAAGCTGCTTGGCGATAGTCTTTTTTTTTTTTTTATAAAATTTTTATTAATTTTTATAATTAAACAACAAATACCAATATGATGCATTTACATACACAAGCAGAAAAAAAAAATAATCCAAGTCAATATATTTTCGGAAACGCTCGGCAGTCCCCGCCTTGCCTCCACCCTCATCACTTTCCTATCCTTCCTCCCTCTAACCTACAACCTCTCCTCCTTCCTCCTTTCCACCTACCTACATCCCATCACCTTTCTAACCACCTCTTCGAGTGCAATTTGGGATACCAGCCGAGCATCTCCTCTTATCAATACAATTATTGTTTACCTATAACATGTAAATACATCAATTTTTATAATTCCCCTAATCCCCTTCCCCCCCTGGACTTCCCAGAAGCAAATACAGGACTAAAACACATCCCATTCCGTATCTAAATTACACTTTAACTAAACAAACATAATACAATCAATATATACCTACTTTAACTCTAATAATGCAATAAGTAAAAACAATATATCTACTCAAAAACTATATAATATTTATTCACTCCATACTTTCTCTAAATATAATCTATCCACCTTCAACATTCAAGCTCAAAACAGTTTTTAAAAATCTAAATATCTATCAAACATCTTATATAAATTTTTTCTTAAATTTTACACTTAAATTTTTCCTTCACTTTCTTCACTCTCAAGTCAATACTTTCAAGAAAATCTTAAATCAATACTTCCTTCTTCAAAGCTGGAAAAGTAAAATAAAATCCCAATCTTAAGTTTATCAAATATTTTAAATCTTTCAAAATATTATAAAATCTTTACAAACATATAATCCTTTTTATATTGTTAAACTAATTTCTTCCTTTTCCATAATAAAGTCTCACGTTCAGCATCAACTTAGCCATCCTTTGGCTTATGAAGCTTATTAAGCATTCCCTGCAAGTCTGTCGTTGCAGATCTCTTTGGCCTCGCCCCTCCCACTGGCTCCGAAGTCGGTGAATATGTTATAGACACAATTTCTTTTTGTTGTTGCTCTCTCTCTTTACGCCTGTAGGCAGCACGGGTCATTCTTTGCTCCTTTGAATTCACTCCCAACTTTTGTTGATTCTGAGGATCTCCTGCAGATAATGACATGGCCCCAGGCAATTCCACCACAAGTTGCTCCATCAAATCTTCCTGTGCTTTAAATGTCGATGATGGTGACAAATCAGCTTTCAGGACCGACAAGTAAAAATCTTTAGCTTTTTGAACAGAATTTAATCTGTATCTGGTCCCCGCAAAATTTACCACAATGCCCACAGGAATCTCCCATCTAAAAGTCATCTGCCGCTTCTTTAACTCCTGAGCCAAAAAAGTAAAGTCCTTTCTTCTTCTTAAAATCTTAGAAGGTATTTCTTTTAAAAGTATAATATCTTGTGCAGCAATTTGAAATCTCTGCTGATAAAAAAGCTGTATAATTTCATTACGACGTACTCTTGTGGTAAAGTAAACAACCACATCTCTAGGTATATTTCTCTGACGTGCAACCCAGGAATTTATTCTAAAAAATGTTTCTATTTCTCCACAAATCACCTCTGGGTTGCAATTCAATACCGGGGCCAAAGCTGTAACAATTTCCTCCTTAAGTTTCTCTTGTAAGTCCTCCTTAAGACCCCTAATTCTCAGAGCAAATTCCATTTCTCTGTATTGTGACATTACCATGTCATTTTGAAGAATTTCCACGCCTTCTTCTACTTTCTCAAGTCTGTCCTCTGTTCCTTCCATTTTCTCCACTAGTTCATCCACTCATCCCTCTATACGATCAATATGAACTGCTAGTCCTTGAAAGATGTGTGATATATTTTCACAAAGTTCCTGATTTTTCTTATCCAGAAGTTCTTCTGTTTGTTTCACAGTCTGCAATGAGGACTTAGCTAAAGCCTCTTGTAGATCTTTAAGTGTAATGGAAGGAGGAGGTGATGGTGGGGGAGATCTAGGTTTTTGTTGTTGAATTTGCACAACAGGAGAAGAAATAGCTGTTTTAGGCAATGCAGAAACTCCAGTACGTTTTGAAGCCATTCTGCCAAATTGTTTTTAAAACTCACAACAGCAAGTATAAACTTAAAAAAGCTTGACTTAAGAAAAATTCTTTAAAGTCCTTTAAAATGCATCATTCCACAACCAGAAAGAAAGTGAAAGTTTTCTTCACTTGCTGATAGGGGATCAAATACTTATTTCACTCATTAAAATGCAAATCAATTTATAACTTTTTTGAAATGCGTTTTTCTGGATTTTTTTGTCAGTGGGCAAATGTACAAAATCAGCAGGGGATCAAATACTTTTCCCCCTCACTATACACCCAAATTGAACACAATAGGGAACAAAGGACTTCTGAAAAAATGACCCTATGTACAGTGCATTCAGAAAGTATTCAGACCCCCTTCACTTTTTTCAATTTTGTTATGCTACAGCCTGATTCTACAGTTATTGAAATTCACTTCTTTCTCATTAATCTATACTTAGTACCCCATAATGACAAAGTAAAAACAGAATTTTATAAATGTCTGTAAATGTATTAAAAAGAAAAAACTGACATTGGCATAAGTATTCAGACCCTTTGCAACAACATGTGAAATTTAGCTCAGGTGCCTCCCATTTCTCTTGATGTTGCTGACATGTTTCTACACCTTGATTGGTGTCCACCTGTGGTAAATTAAATTGCTTGGACATGATTTGGAAAGACACACACCTCTCTATAGAAGGCCTCACAGCTGAGAATGCATACTGTAGCAGAGAAAAAGCCATGAGGTCAAAGGAACTGCCTGCAGAGCTCAAAGACAGGATTGTTGCAAGGCACAGATCTAAGGAAGGCTACAATAAAAGTTCTGCTGCACTGAAGGTTCCTAAGAGCACAGTGGCCTCCATAATTCTCAAATGGAAGAGGTTCGGCACAATCAGGACTCTTCCAAGAGCTGGTCGCCTGGTCGAACTGAGCAATCAGGGGAGAAGGGCCTTAGTAAGAGAGGTGACCAAGTACCTGATGGTCACCCTGACTGAGCTCCAGAGATCCTGTGTGGAGATGGGACAGAGTTCCAGAAGGACAACCATCACTGCAGCCCTCCACCGATCTGGGCTTTATGGCAGAGTGGCTAGATGGAAGCCTCTCCTCAGTGCAAAACACATGAAAGCCTGCTTGGAGTTTGCAAAAAAGCACCTGAAGGACTCTCAGGCTGTGAGGAACAAGATTCTCTGGTCTGATGAAACCAAGATTGAACTGTTTGGCCTCAATTCTAAACGTTATGTCTGGAGGAAACCAGGCACCACTCATCACCTGCCCAATATTATCCCAACAGTGAAGCCTGGGGGGGGGGGGAATAAGTGAGGACATATATATCAGTTTTACTTAACCTAGAGCTCTGTGGATGCACTCTAAGTGCCACAAACATCAGGAGCCGTCTTGAATGCATTTGGGTATATAAAAGGAAAAGGAATGACACATATGTGTATACTACAGGCCACCCAGCCAAACGGGAAATATATGAACTTTTTGCTAATCAGTTAACTAAGGTATTCAGGAAGCACACCACAATAGTAATGGGGGACTTTACCTACCCTGACATCAACTGGAGGACAAACTCTGCACCTAGTGGAAGATCAAACAGATTCCTGACAAACCTAGCAGACAACTTTGTCTCCCAAAAGGTAAAGAAGGGAACTAGGGGATCAGCCACATTGGACTTAATTCTCACTAACAGAGTGGAAATGATAAGGGGTGTTGAAGTTACAGGAACCTTGGGGGGTGACCATGAAATATTGGAATTCAACATTATGCAAGCACAAGCAAAAGAACAAAGTCAAACTAGAGTCTTGGACTTTAAGAGAACTAATTTCAATAAACTTAGAGAGATCTTGGGAAGGATTCCATGGATGAGAATCCTGAAGGGGAAAATAACCCAAGAAGCTTGGGAAATTTTGAAATGTGTGATTATAAAAGCCTAGACTGGCATAATTCCAATGTAGAATAAAAATAACAGCTCTCAAAAGAAACCAGCCTGACTGCACAAAGAACTCTCTGATAAACTGAAAGACAAAAAGGACAAGTATAAAAGAGGGGCATGTAACTAAGGCAGAATATCAGCAAACAGCCCAAACTTGCAAAGATGAAGTCAGGAAAGCTAAGGATCAAACTGATATAAGGCTTGCGACAAAAGTCAAAAAATAACAAAAAAAAGCTTCTTTCAACATGTAAAAAAACAAGAAAAAAGTCAAGGAAACAACTGGTCCATTAATGGGAGAAAATGGCAAGAAGGTGACGAGCAGCAGGGAAAAAGCAGAACTGCTTAACTCAGTTTTTGTATCTCTCTTTACACAAAAGGAAAAAACAGCCCAACCCATTAAAAAAACCCTGTAAAATGCAGATTAGGAAGGCAGGTCAAAATTAGTAAGAAAATGATAAGAGAACACCTATCCACTCTAGATGATTTCTAATCACCAGAACCAGATGGATTACTTCCCAAGGTTCTGAAGGAGCTGGCAGACATGATCTCAGAACCACTGAACCATATCTTTGAAAGATCTTGGAACACTGGGGAACTACTGTGGTTCCCATCTTCAAAAAATGAAAAAAAAATAGATCCAGGAAACTACATTCCTATCACCCTGACCTCATGTCAAACCGTCCTGTCTTGGTGCTTCACAAACCAACCAGCAAGCAGGTACGCTAGACGAACGGCAGTTTAATTCACTCCATTCAATTCAAAGTCAGCACTGGGAGACACCTGCTCCCAGTGCCTTACATAGCAAATGCTCCAGCCCCACCCTCGTTAACATGCCAGCCCCACCCCCATTAACGCCGCCCCGCCCCTCAAGCCCCTCAAGCCACCATCCGCCCTGCTACACCTGGCCCCAACCCAGTCCTCGCCCTTCCGGCGCACAGCTGGGGCAATCAGCTGGGCGTTCCTCCGCCATTGCTGGGGCAAGCAGCTGCTCGTTCCTCCTCCATTGCACGCTGGAATGGAGGCCTCGTCTGGCCTGTTCCCCTCAGTCAGTCTGGTTGTCGGCCCTGCGAGGCGCAGGGTGATGACGTCAGAGGGGAGCGACAGCAGCGGCGGCAGCAGTGGAGCCTGGAGGCCAACAGACGATGCGGCGACCGGCTCCCTCACCGTCTAGCCGCGTCCGGTCGTCCCAAGGCTTCCCCTGGACGTCGGGAACTGGGTAAGGCGGACGGGGTGGTTGGCGGCAGTCCCGTACGCGGCTGGGTCGGCCTTGCAGGGCTCGACACCTCAATACCTGGGAAAATTCTGGAAAAGATAAGCAACGAATCTGCACACACCTAGAGGCAAGCAAGGTTATTGTCAACTCTGCAACAAACCTGAATGAAGACATTTGGCTCGTTTTCGGTTGCCACCAGAATGGGAGGGGGGGTGGAATTTTTCTGCTAGCTTAAACAATTCTCTGTCCCATGGGAACCAAGGTCATTTCTGTTTGTTTGACTGGGAGGGTGAGCTTTCTGTTAGAAAGCCCGCCAAACTAATCTATTGGGAAATGTACCTGATTGCATAGTAATGGGGTGGGAAGTTTAACTTTGTATACTGTAACTTTTTGGAGGGAACTTTAGTCTTGGTTTCACTTTTGACAGTGCCAATACTTTGTAGCCAATAAACATGTTCTTAAAGGAAACCTCAAGCCTCAGAGTTCTGTTTTAGTTGGTCTCATCTATCGGAACTATGACATTAAACCGAGACTCCTTGAAATTTTATACTTGGGGTACTGAGCCCCAGTCGCCTACCTAACTCTGTAGGAGGATGACAAAGACTCAGGGAAGAAATGGAGAGGAGAGTTGTCCTCTGGCCTCAAGGCGACAACGGCAACTGGAACGCAGGCTACCGCCCAGGCAAAGAGTAGGACTCCTGCTGCTGGAGCTGTTAAGATGGTGTTCCCACTGATTTCGTCCCACGGCCTTTGTTCACCTGTGCTTAGAAAGGTGAAGTGGCTAGCTGGCTGGGATGAATCAGGGGACTGGAAGTACCTGACCGCCTTCCACAGCCACTCCATCAAGAGGCTGAGAGAGGAGTCTGACCAACTCGAAGTGGGAGAAGTGGAGCCGATTGCTCGCCATCTGACCTCCAGTGGCCGAGACTGGAGGAGCTCCTCAACGCTCCCACCTCCCCGGCGAAGCCCAAGCCCAGTCGCAATGGCTCGGGCTGCTTCACTGCTACACCGGCCAGTTTTGGCATCGGGTCCTGTGCGCCGGTGTAGCCCAGAGAGAGGTCAACGTCCTGCAAGCCCTGGAGCCCAGCCGAGAGGGTTTCACAATGTGGCTCTCCCCCAACTCCAGCGCCTGCGACTGGGTATGCAACAAGCCTACTGGGGACAATGGCCTGGAGACCCACCTCCTATCAAACCCACGTTTGATGGAGATCCTGAGAAGCTTTCTTTCTGAACCAAGTGTGGGCTCACCTGAACTGCTATGCTCCCGGATACCCTGATGGGGCCAGGATGGTCGATGCCGTGGCAGCAAACCTAGAGGGGGAAGCAGCCGAGTGGGTGACCACCCTGCATGATGAACGAGCACCAGAACTGTGGAACATCAATCTGTTTATGGGTGAACTGAGAGCCAGGTTTGAAGATGAGCCCCTAGCTTAGAAGGACATCCATAACCTGAAGCAGAGAGGGAAACCAGCCAAAGACTACGTTCAAGAGTTTTGGAAGGTGGCTGGCAGGCTCAGACAGTGGCCAGAGCCATCACTGATCCGCCACTTCATAGCGGGGCTAGACTGTGATTTGTTTCAGGCGAGCACCTACCAAGGAGTCCCTGATCAGCTCCGTGAATGGTACCGCTTGGCTATAACCTTAGACATCAATCTGGACCACCACCAGAGGCCCACCACCTCTGAGTCCAGACCAAGGCGGGTCCAGGAAAGATGACGAGTGGTCCGACACCCCCAAGCTACTGTAGCCACAAGTTCCCTTCGGCCGCCAGCAGGGACTCCTGTCAAGTGCTTCAGGTGTGGCCAACTAGGACACCGAGCATGTATTAAATGACGCCCAAAGAGTTAAAAGAACTGAGGGAGTACATTGACAAGAATCTGGCCAGGGGTTTCATTCAACCTGCTGTTCTATCCCAGCCTATTGCCGTCCTTGTTAGAGGCACAAGGACCAAACCCCTGCTGATACAATAGGCTGGAGACTTTAAAACAAAACAAAATCCCTTTTATTTGGGTGACAAACCTGTCAATAAGTCCAAAACACAAACAGCAAAACTCAAGTCCAAAGGAAGGAAATAGTCCACAGGAACACGTTGCAAACAAGNACGACCCTATCAGGAAGACCATGTAGCCGAAACACCTGCTGGATGAACATGCGACCGGTGGCGCGGGCAGACGGCAAGCCACGGCATGGGATGAAATGCGCCATCTTGGTCAGCATGTCCACCACCACAAACACCGTCGTGAATCCAGAAGACGGGGGTAAGTCCGTCAGAAAGTCCATGGACACAGCCCCCCAGGGTCATTTGGGTGTTGGCAAGGGCTGCAGTAGTCCGGGTGGGGCCTGTCGCTGACTTGGCCTGCCTACATGAAATACAAGAGGAGACGTAGGTCTGAACGTCGTGTCGGATTCGGGGCCACCAGAAGGTACGGGAGACCAAGTTCAGGGTCTTGAACAGGCCAAAGTGCCCCGCCGCCAGATTGTCATGACGCTGGCTGAGGATGAGGTCCCTGAGCGGGCCCCCAGGAACATAGAGCCGATCACGATAGTGGAGGAGTCCATCCGTGACTGTCCATGGGGAATTGGGCCCCACCTCCTCCTTTCGCTGAGCCACCCAACCATCCTGCTGCTGGGCCTCCCGAATCCGAGCCCGTACATCTATCGGCTCCCGCACCGCAGCAAAAGACTCGATAGGGAGCACTGTCCCGGGCAGAAGCTTCCTGGACAGAGCATCCGCTCTTTGATTGTGACCGCTGGGTACGTATGTCACCCGGAAATTGAACCTCGCAAAGAAGAGAGACCACCGGATCTGCCGTTGGTTCAATTTCCAAGCGGTCTGCAGGCTTTCTAAATTCTTATGGTCCGTCCGGACCTCGATTTGATGACGCGCCCCTTCCAGATGATGCCTCCAGGCCTTGAATGCCACTTTAATGGCCAATAGCTCCTTCTCCCAAATGGTATAGTTGCGCTCTGCCGGATTCAATTTCTGTGAATAGTACGTGCAAGGGAAGAGGGCACCGCCGGGCGTCGTCGCCTGGAGTAACACCGCCCCAATGGCAATGTCGGAGGCATCCGCCTCCACGACAAATGGCCGTTGCGGGTCAGGATGCTTCAGGATGGGCTCCTTCATGAAGGCTTCCTTCAAAGCCTGGAAAGCCCGTTGTTCTGGAGCGTCCCACTGGAACCGAGTCTTTTTCTGC
>NW_015390028.1:84392-95181 GCF_001527695.2 Protobothrops mucrosquamatus
CGTTGCAAACAAGACGAACAGACCAGGATTCCAAGAAGCACTTTGCAAACGGTTGCCTTCAGCAACCAGCAACGCCCACACCTCCCCTTTTTATACAGCAGTCCCAGGGCGTTGCCTCTCATTGCCTTCTCCTTTTACTTTGGAGTAGTCGCATAGACTGTTGTTGTTTTTCTCTTGCTAATTGACGACGCCTGCGAGCTTCAATTAGCACATCCAGGTGTGAGCCTTCCGAATCTGACTCATGCTCCTCACACAGCTGAGCTTCATCAGAAACACGACTGGAGGGGCCAGGCTCTTCATCAAGCCGTGAGTCCTGTAATTCATCAGAGCCTCCCTCTGACCCTGACGGCCCCTCAAATGCCTCCTCCACCTCCTCCTCAGATTCCTCAGACTCAGCTGTTGGGAACACAGGCTGGCACGGAATCACAACACCTGCAAAGTCATGCGTGGCTGCCCCCGTGCTGTTTAAGGAGAAGAAAGATGGGTCACTGAGACTGTGGGTGGATTTTAAAGGGTTAAATGCAGTCAGTGTAGAGAATATGTACCCCCTCCCCCTGATGAAAGACATGTTGGCCCATTTGGCGAAGGGAAAGTTTTTCACAAAATTGGACTTAAGAGAGGCTTATTACTGGGTGCGAATGAAAGAGGGGGATGAATGGAAAACAGCTTTCAACAGCCCTCTGGTAAGCTTTCAGTTCAAAGTTATGCCCTTTGGCCTCCAAGGGGCCCCTGCTGTGTTCATGCAATTGATCAATCAAGTGCTGCATGATCACCTGTATAAAGGAGTCCTAGTCTATCTTGACGACATCCTTATTTACACAGAGACTATGGCGGAGCACATCAGATTAGTACGCAAAGTGCTCAAAAAATTACTGAAAGCAAAACTTTACGCTAAACTTTCCAAATGTGAATTCCATCAAACGAGCCTCAACTACCTTGAGTACAGAATCTCCAGCGAAGGGGTGGAAATGCACCCAGCCAAAGTCAAAGCAGTGCTGGAATGGCAGCCCCCACAAACCTGCAAGCAGCTTCAAAGCTTTCTGGGATTTGCAAACTTTTATCGGCAGTTCATTCCCTCATTTGCTAAAATAGCTCTGCCAATTACTGAGCTACTGAAAACCGGAAAAGGCGGGGGGAAACCTTGACCCTGTCAGCCCCTTCCATGGTTTATGGAATGCCAAGCGGCATTCAAGAACCTAAAAAGACTATTTGCTGCTGAACCTGTTCTCAAACACCCTGATCCTGACGAGCAGTTCATAATTCAGGCTGATGCAAGTGTTGTCGCAGTGGGAGCAGTCCTCCTGCAGAGAAATCAAAGAGGAGACCTACAACCCTGCGCCTACACCTCCAGGAAACTGACACTGAAAGGTGATGGGCTATATGGGAAAAGGAGGCTTTCGCGGCGAGGTGGGCCCTACTAATTTGGTGCCATTTTCTTGAGGGGGGTAAAGTGCCTTTTGAAGTGTGGACTGATAATAAAAATTTAGAGGCACTAAGGACTGCTTGAAAGCTGTCCCCCAAACAAGTCCGTTGGGCGCAGTACTTTAATCATTTCAATTTCACTCTGAAATACTTCCCTGAGGGAAAAAAATTCCTAGCTGATGCCTTGTCTAGGATGCTCCTGTACAAAAGCCGCCGAGAGGAGATTGTAAATTCTATTATTCCGCTGCCACAATCAGTGTCACAAGTAAACACTAGGGGCCAAGTGCACACGCAATCTACCGAGCCAGATAGCCTTTTGACAAAAAACTTAAGGAAGAGTTAAAAACTGACACTTGGTTCCAGGCGAATAAGACCTTACTGACCCAACAGGATGGTCTAGCCTGGAAGGCTCTAAATTGTACCTGCCTGATACCCTCAGACTCCAGGCACTTCAACGCAGTCATGACACCAAGCAAGCCAGCCACGTTGGGTTCCTAAATACATTACATTTGGTCCGGAGGCAATTTTGGTGGCCAGGGATGAAAAAGGACATTGAAAGCTACGTAAAAATCTGTGCCACTTGTGCCATGAAAGAGCAACCTGGAAACCCCCTGGATTGTTGCAGCAGGTAGCGGACCCCTCTCAACCCTGGGAGGAGATAGCTATGGATTTTATTGCTGAATTGCCGTAAAGTAGGGGGAATACTGTAATATGGACTGTCATTGATCTCTTTTCCAAGCAGGCTCATTTTATAGCCTGCTCAGGGCTTCCCTCTGCAAAGAAATTAGCCAAGATGTTTCTGAAACGTATATACCGCCTCCACGGTGCTCCAAAGAGGATTATATCAGACAGGGGAGTTCAATTTACGGCGAGGTTTTGGAAAGACTTTCTCAAGCTAATTGGGTCCACACAAGGACTTTGTTGGCTTTTCATCCAAGCACGAATGGATCGGCTGAACGAGCTAATGCGATGGTAGAACAATACATCAGATGCTACACTGACTATCAACAAACTGACTGGGCTGACCTCCTGCCTTTTGCTGAGGTGGCTTACAATAATACCGTGCACAGCAGTACTGGGCTTACTCCATTTAAAATAGCCATCGGCAGAGAGTTCGTTCCTATGCCTGAATACCCCCAAGAACGACCTGCCTCACAAACTTTAGATCAGTGGGTGACATCATGGCAGACTGTGTGGACTGATGTAAAAAAAGCTCTAACACAAGCCACAAAAATGTACAAGGAACAAGCTGATAAGAAGTGATCCCCTCAGAGAAGTTTAACTTTGTATACTGTAACTTTTTGGAGGGAACTTTAGTCTTGGTTTCACTTTTTACAGTGCCGATACTTTGTAGCCAATAAGCATGTTCTTAAAGGAAACCTCAAGCCTCAGAGTTCTGTTTTAGTGGGTCTCATCTGTCAGAACCATGACATTTATAGCAATAGTAATAGCAGTATACCACTTCACAGTGCTTTACAGCCCTCTCTAAGCAGTTTACAGAGTGAGCATATTGCCCACAACAATCTGGGTTCTCATTTTACCAACCACGGGAGAATGGAAGGCTGAGTCAACCTTGAGCCAGTGAGAATCAAACTACTGAACTGCAGGCAGCCAGCAGGCAGCAGAAGTAGCCTGCAGTACTGCATTCTAACCACTGAGCCACCATGGGTTTGTCAAAAACAGATCATGCCAGACAAATCTTATTGCATTCTTTGACAAAGTGACAAAATTAGTGGACCAGAGGAATGCTGTGGATATAATTTACTTGGACTTCAGTAAGGCATTTGATACAGTAGACTACAACCTACTACTTGATAAGATAGAAAAATGTGAGATAGACAGTATCACCGCCAGATGGATTAGTAACTGGCTGACCAACCGCATTCAAAATGTAGTCCTTACTGGAACTGCATCTACATGGAGGGAAGTGTGTAGTGGGGTACCTCAAGTCTCTGTCTTAGCCCAGTACTCTTCAGTAACTTCATAAATGATTTAGACAAGGGGATAGAAGGGGAACTCATCAAATTTGCAGATGACACCAAGCTGGTAGGTATAGCCATCACTCCAGATGATAGGCTCAAGATACAGAAGGATTTCGACAGACTTGAATAGTGAAAAGGACTAGGGGTGACATGATAGCAGTGTTCCAATATTTGAGGGGCTGCCTCAAAGAAGACGGGGTCAACTTATTTTCCAAAACACCAGAAGGCAAGTCAAGAAGCAATAGATGGCAACTAGAAGTAAGGATAAATTTCCTGACAGTGAGAACAGTTAACCAGCTTGCCTTCAGAAGTTGTGGGTGCTCCTTCACTGGAGACTTTTAAGAAGAGATTGGACAACCATTTGTCTGAAATTGTATAGCAGTGGCCCCCAACCTCTTGGGCACCAGGGACCAGTTCTGTGGAGAGAGGTTTTTCTGTGGACCAGATGGGGTGTGGTTTCCCGTGCTTCCTGCAACCTGTGGATGGGGCTTCGCTTGTTTGCGCGGCCTGGTTTCTGGCATGCCATGGACCGGTACTGGTCCATGGACCGGGGGTTGGGGACCCCTGTTGTATAAAGTTTCCTGCTTGAGCAGGGGGTTGGACTGGAAGACCTCCAAGCTCCCTTCCAACTCTGTTATCGTTTCCTCACTGCAAAATTTGCAGCAAATACAGTTTTGAAAACACAGGTCAAGTATGAAATTACACAAATTTCCTTTCATTTTGTTATAATGAGAAAGATTGAAGATAACCAATTGCCCCCACATAACAGCCTAATGTAAAACCTGATGCTGTACATGGATTTTAATATAGGTCAGCATACATCAAGTTCTTCTATAAAAGCTGCTAAATCTTCTTTCCAAAGGTCAAAAGAAGATTTTCGCTTGAGATCACTGAGTTCCTTTCCCTATAAGAGAAAAAAGAATAGTAAAATAATTTGCATTAGAAACATGTTCTGAACACTGAAGGTAAGAAAATATAAGAACATGTAAATATAGCCTTGCTGGATCAGGCTAAGTCCCATCTTAGTCCAACATTTTGTTACTGACAGTAGCCAGAGTTCTGAAGTGCTCAGAAGCAGAAGCTGGAAATCTACTTCTCTCCTGCTAGTGTTCCCCTACAACTGGTATTTGGAGGCATGATTCTCTCAACTGGGAGGTAACGTTAAGACTTCAAAGCTACCTTTTGACACACCTCTCCTTGGTAAAATTGACCTTCTAAATCAAAATTATCAAGACAAAGTAGATAGCAATTATATACATTTTCTTAGATAGCTGATCAATAATTTAACAGTGCTATTAAATTATACATTTTGTGAAATAAATTTAATTTAAAAATAAACAGTTTAACTTGCAATTTTACATTTTTTCAACATAAAATAATATTCTCAACAGCAGATTAGGACATACTTTCATATTCAAAACTCAGAAAAATACCTACTTTTGCATCACGCTGCTTAATGATTTCTCCAACGTTCTCTTTAGTAAGACACCATAAAGACATATTTAAAATGTAATTGAAATCTGGAACTGAAGTAGATCCCAAAGAGGAGGAAATATCATCATTCAGATTCTGCATTTCTTCCTCCTCAGCAGCCTATTTAAGGATCAAATTAGTTATAATACTGCAAACACATACAGAAAAATAATGAATGGGGAGACATAGTAGAAATTCTAATAAATGCAGAAAATAAATTTTAATATTTATATTAGGAGATAATCAAAACAATTTTTAAAATTGTTAAATATAATGCTCAAGATACAAACTGTCAAAAACACTGGCATGTAGACAGGTCTCCAGATAAATGCAAAAGGTATTATAATATGAATAGCAGGTTTGTTTGTATAATATGTAGATATTAATAATAGATACAACAGATATTAATACATTATCCTGGAGACTACCACACAGAGGGAAGGTGAAACTAGAATCTCAAATTCTAATTACATCTATACAGTTGTTACAAATACATAGTGACTTGGACTGAGTCCCTATCTAAGAAAGGGACAATTAAAAAAAAACTTTAAATACTATGAAAAGAAAGATTTTTTTCAAAAGTCAAAATCACTATATTCTGACATTCCTCCAACCCTTTGTTTCCTTTCTTACCAATATAACATATATTGAGGAATTATAGAATAGCACCATTCAGAACAGGATAGGCTGGCCCTGATTTTCATTCATTGAAGGAAATATCTTAAAAGGGGTGTACAGTTCAGTACAGTAATAGTATTTCTTGCAACCAGTCAGCTTGCCTAGGCTTAAACTCCTTCTTTAGACTTTGCTGAAAAGGTCTAAATATTTATCCTGTAGAAATGTATGAATGTGACTGTGATTTTCTCAACAAAGTAAATGAAAAAGACTAAAGCGGAAGTATGACTTACTTTTTCTTGCGCTTCCTTCCAGGCTTTGACAGGGTCAGATTCATAACCTCTCTGGACTAACATCTGAATCAAATCTCTCTTTGATTTGTTCTCTATGGAGGGGAAAAAAAGCAATGAAAAAATATAATCACCAAAGAGATTGATTCAAGAGAAAATTATAAATTACATATCATCCTTTAATTCTAACTTATTCTTACCTATGGTAATTTTTCCTTGTATTTTCTCTAAAATAAAGCGAGCTTGATTGTTAAGCTTTGTAGATTCTGCCCCTAACATTCCTACAAGCCACTCCTTGCGCAAACTGTAATAATTTAAACGTAAGTCAAAAAATTCTTTTAGGATATCTTGCACAGTTTCATATTTCTTCAGACACCCCATATGATCAAATAGTACCTGTACAAATGTAAAAACAAATCTGATTAAAAATTATTTCCACTATACCACATTGTTAAATAAATGCTATTATTTCTAGAGGAAAAGTATCATTATTATAGAAAACAACAGTCTTTTAAAATTTCTCATGTTTGAATTCAAAATTCAGATTTCACTTGTTTTACCTGAAGTCAACAAAGCTGTTTTTGGTAATTAATAAGCATGTGTTTCTCTTTGTTAAGTATATCTGAAGGTTTTTCATTTTGTTTTTTCCAAAATATCAAATGTTAAATTAAAGCCAATGAAGCATCTTATTTAACTTACAACTAGCCATTTTGTTTGTATATAGTGCGACAGTGTATTGCTCATGGCCAGCATGTACGCAGAGGGACTGGGGGAGGATGTGCAGGTGGTAGAGATTTACCCTAGTGACTTGCTACCTTCTCTGCAGGCTTCAACACTGACTTTTTGAGGCAGCCAACAGAGAAGTTTGCGAATGACGATCATGTGATGAGGCCTAAGTGCAAACTGGTTACAAAGTGCCCAGATCACAATCATGTGGCCATAGGGGTGCTAGGATGGCTGGAACTCCAAGAACCAGTCATAACCACCATTCATCCAGTGCCATAATAATTTCAAATGGACACTGAATGAATGGTTGTAGGTCAGGGGTGTCAAACTCACAACGTCATGTGACGTGTTGCGATGTATTCTGACTTTTTTTGCCATTGCTGGCAATGGGGTGGGCGTGGTTTCGCTATGATGCATTCAGCCCACGGGCCAGCAGTTTGACACCCCTGTTGTAGGTAGAAGACTACCTATAGTGCAAAAAGGCAGTAGGTATCCATCTCCCAATAATGTCTTTACACAACTTGGGCAAAAGTTCAATCAATCAATTTTATTTTACCCATAGACCAGCATAGAACTAATAACGTAACAATTATGCTAAAATAGAAATAAAAAGTCATGTTGATGGAATAAGGTAAAGGTAAAATTACAGAGTACAGGTTTAAAATGCAAAACAACCCTATGAAATTACAATTAATTTTACAATGAATGATGTTAAGAATAACTAGGACAAATAACTATAAAATGACAGTCATGTGAAAAAGAAAGTACACCCTCTTTGAGTTCTATGGTTTTACATATCAGGACATAGTAAAAAGCACCTGGTACTTAGCAGTTCTTAAAAGTTCTTAAAAGTAGGTAAATACTACCTCAGATGAACAACAATACATGACATATTACACCATGTCATCATCATGGAGAAGCCATGTGTGAAAAACTAAGTGCACCCTTACTGCTTCCATAGGTATGAAGAGACTAAGTAGCAGCCAGATGCTGCTAATCAAGTGCCCTTGATCAACTGATCATCAGGAAGTGTGACTACCTGTATAAAAGCTGAAGTTTTAGGAGTTTGCTGGTCTCTAGCATTGAGGTGTGTGTTAACACAATGCCAAAGGGTAAAGATATCAGCAGTGACCCTAGAGAAGCAATTGTTGCTACCCATCAATGTGGGAAGGGTTATAAGGCCATTTCCAAACAATTTAAAGTCCATCATTCTACTGTGAGGAAGATTATTCACAAGTGGAAAACATACAAGACAGTTGCCAATCTTCTCAGGAGTGGACGTCCCAGCAAATTCAACCCAAGGTTAGGCCATGCAATGCTCAGAGAAATTGCAAAAAATCCAAGAGTTACATCTCAGATTCTACAGGTCTCACTTAGCATGATAAATGCTGAGGTTCATGACAGTACAATTAGAAAAAGTCTGAACAAGTTGGTTTGTTTGGAATGGTTGCCAGGAGAAAGCCTCTTCTCTCTAAAAAGAACATGGCAGCAGGACTTAGGTTTGCGAAGTTGCATCTGAACAAATGACAAGACTTCTAGAGAACACTGTCCTTTGGACAGATGAGACCAAAGTGGAGATGTTTGGTCATAATGCACAGTGTCATGTTTGGCGAAAACCAAATACAGCATATCAGCACAAACATCTCATACCAACCATCAAGCACAGTGGTGGAGGGGTGATGATTTGGACTTGTTTTGCAGCCACAGGACCTGGGTACCTTGCAGTCATTGAGTCAACCATGAACTCCTCTGTATACCAAAGTATTCTAGAGCCAAATATGAGGCCATCTGTCTGACAGCTAAAGCTTGGCCGAGATTGGGTCATGCAACAGGACAATAATCCCAAGCATACCAGCAAATCTACAACAGAATAACTGAAAAAGAAAAGAATCAAGGTGTTGCAATGGCCCAGTCAAAGTCCAGACCTCAACCTGATTGAAATGCTGTGGCAGGACCTCAAGAGAGCTGTGTATAAACAAATGCTCACAAACCTCAATGAACTGAAGCAATGTTGTAAAGACGAGTGGGCCAAAATTCCTCCACAATGATGTGAGAGACTGATAAAGTTTGCAGATGATACAACAGTAGTGGGCCTTATTCATGATGACAATGAGGGTGCTTACCGCAAAGAGATTGAGGGGTTTGTGAACTGGTGTAAGGAAAACAGCCTAGTGCTCGCTTAGGCAGCACATATACTAAAATTGGAACGATACAGAGAAGATTAGCAGGAAAATAGCCTAGTTTTAAATACTGGAAAAACCAAAGAAATCACTGTCGATTTCAGAAAAGGCAGGCACAGCCACACTTCTCTGTGCATTAATGATTCACCTGTGGAGATGGTTACCAGCATCAAATTCCTGGGTGTGCAGCTAACGAGTAGGCTGGCTTGGTCGCTCAACAGTGAGAAACTGGTGAAGCGGGCACAGCAGCGCCTGCATTTTCTGCGTCGCATGAGAAAAGCACATCTTCCTTCTCCTATCCTTACCACTTTCTACAGGGGGACGATTNACAGGGGGACGATTGAGAGCATCCTGTCATACAGCATCACAATCTGGTTTGGAAGCATCACTGCTTCAGACAGGAAGGCGGTGCAGAGAGTGGTGAGGACGGCTGAAAAGATCATTGGCAGTTCCCTCCCTTCCATCCAGGACATAGCATATAAGCGTTGCTTAAGCAGGGTCTGCAAGATCGTCTGGGACACTACACATCCTCTTCACGACCTGTTTTCCTTGTTACCTTCTGGGAGGAGGCTTCGTGGTATCCGTAGCAGAACATCCAGATTCAGCCATAGTTTTATTCCATACAGCATTAACCTTGTGAACTCTCAAGCTTCCTCCTTCCGTTATATTTTCAAGATGGACAGTGTTTAATATTTATTTGTTATGTATATGTTGTCAACGCTGTTAATATGGGATATTATTGCTTTGACAAGATATACAGAACTGTCTGGTATTTTTAGAGTTAATTCAGATGACAGAGAAAGGGAGGAGCTTTATAAGGAAAGCCCGGGAAAAGGAACGGAAGTGAACCTTTGCCCTCCGGGCTAATTGGAAGATGTGACTTATGACTGCAAAATAAGGGAGGGGTTTAGCAAGAAAAGTTAGACGCAAGCAAGAGAAATTCAGATTCTGGCATCCATTCAATATGTGCCGACAATGTGTCCATGATTAAAGACTTTTTCAGAATAAATATGCCTGGAATTTCCTTGAAGTGTTCCATTAGTCGGAACCTGACATATGTAGGGGTGTGGGTCTATACATATGTTGTATATAGTATGTTAGGTGTGTGTCATATATGTGTTCACTTTGAGACTGGGCAACTAAATTTCATTTTTGATGTGTGCCGTTGTGCCCAGTTTAAAAAAATGACAATAAAGGTTATCTTATAGTCATACAGAAAACGATTACTTCAAGTTACTGCTGCTAAAGGTGGTTCTACAAGCTATTGAATCATAAGGTGTACTTTTTCATACATGGCTTCTCCATTTTGGCTTTCTTTTTGTAAAATAAATGATGACATGGTGTAATATGTCATGTGTTGTTGATAATCTGAGTTTGTATTTACCTACTTTTAAGAACTACTAAGGACCAGATGATTTTTACTAGGTCCTGATACATAGAACCATAGAACTCAGAGGGTGTATTTTCTTTTTCACATGACTGTATAGGCTAGTCTCAAGGAGGTTTTATTTTAAAATACCTTGAAAAGGCATTTCCAGCATCATTCTAAATGAATAATTACCAGAGACTGGATGATCTAAAGTAGATAGCAAAAATAGGAATGAATCCAGACAAGCTAAGGGGGCTCCTTCTATTCAGTTGAAGGAGTAGACTGGGGGCTGTAATTCAATCTGTTCTGGAAGGGACTAGACTCCCTTACCTTATGATTCTGCTTTACTTTTAAAAGTTGGGGATGATTGGGAGTGTATTGTGTTCAATACATGAGCTGCATTAACAGTCATCTCAAAACAGTTATTCCTGCCTTGGTTATATTACATTTATGCAGGACAACGCCTTCTGTGTAGGACTACTTTTGAAGAGTAACAGTAGAACTATTCCTAAGGTATTTTTACTATTCCTCAAGTGTTTTAGGACCATGTGTACCTATTAAGGTCTATAAATTATTATACCAGTAGTCCATATTTAATGTCCACTTGTTCAGTGACTGTTCAAAGTTACAATGGCATTGAATGAGTACTTACAAGGAGTTCTCAAAGTTGTGGCCTTCACAGTGTTCCTGTGGTCACGTGATTGCAATTTGGGCGCTCAGCAATGAAGCCAA
>NW_015390028.1:97360-100322 GCF_001527695.2 Protobothrops mucrosquamatus
GAACTGGAAGTTCTGTAATTTCTACTGTGTTCCTATCAATCACAAATATTTCTCCACTCACTATGTAATGATTCTGACCAAGTTCTTGGATTGTTCCTTTAAAGTTTTTGTAGTTTGGTAGCTACAACATTAAAAATGTACATTAATTATATACACCTTAAGAAGTATCAAATATTTTTACAATTTTAGATAATGAAAATGTTCAGTTAAAATCAATCAGTATTTAAGACTAAAAAAATAATATGGAAATTGCAGTACAGCGAGGGGAAAAATTTGATCCCCTGCTGATTTTGTACTGTATGTTTGCCCACGGACAAAGAAATGATCAGTCTATAATTTTAATGGTAGGTTTATTTTAACAGTGAGAGACAGAATAACAACAAAAAAATCCCAGAAGTTTGCCAATGAACATCTGAATGATTCAGAGGAGAACTGGGTGAAAGTGTTGTGGTCAGATGAGACCAAAATCAAGCTCTTTGGCATCAACTCAACTTGCCGTGTTTGGAGGAGGAGGAATGCTGCCTGTGACCCCAAGAACACCATCCCCACCGTCAAACATGGAGGTGGAAACATTATGCCTTGGGGGTGTTTTTCTGCTAAGGGGACAGGACAACTTGACCGCATCAAAGGGACGATGGACAGGGCCATGTACCATCAAATCTTGGTTGAGAACCTCCTTCCCTCAGCCAGGGCAATGAAAATGGGTCGTGGATAGGTATTCCAGCATGGCAATGACCCAAAACACATGGCCAAGGCAACAAAGGTGTGGCTCAAGAAGAAACACATTAAGGTCCTGGAGTGGCCTACCCAGTCTCCAGACCTTAATCCCATAGAAAATCTGTGGAGGGAGCTGAAGGTTCGAGCTGCCAAACGTCAGCCTTGAAACTTTAATGACTTGGAGAGGATCTGCAAAGTGGAGTGGGACAAACTCCCTCCTGAGATGTGTGCAAACCTGGTGGCCAACTACAAGAAACCTCTGGCCTCTGTGATTGCCAACAAGGGTTTTGCCACCAAGTACTAAGTCATGTTTTGCGAAGGGGACAAATACTTATTTCACTCATTAAAATGCAAATCAATTTATAACTTTTTTGAAATGTGTTTTTCTGGATTTTTTTGTTGTTATTCTGTCTCTCACTGTTAAAATAAACCTACCATTAAAGTTATAGACTGATCATTTCTTTGTCAGTGGGCAAACGTACAAAATTGGGAGGGGATCAAATATTTTTTCCCTCACTGTACATATTATTTCTGTAGGCAACTTCACATTATTCTTTCATGCAAATAAGCAAGCTGGTACATTACCACAGAGCAAGAAGAAAATCGAGTGTGAATCAGAGTGCATACAGTGATGCTTAAAAGTTTGCAATCCCATTTGAATTTTCAATATTTCTACAAATATATGACCTAAAACATGATCTATTCTCTACACAAGTCCTAAAACTAGATAAAGAGAACCCAATTAAACAAATGAGTCAAAAACATACTTGTTCATTTATTTATTGAGGAAAATGAACCAAAGCTACATATTTGTGTGTGTCAAAAGTATTAGAAACACTGCAGGAAATTAAAAGGCTCTCATTCCTCTAATATCCTAGTATGTACTTTATGTAGACTCTCAGCACCTACTTTATACTAAATGTGTTCTTTAGGCTGAGAAGGATTTGGACATTCATTTGGAATTATGATAATCCATGTCTTAAGAAAGTCTCTTATGTCCTCCCCTTGTGAAGAGACTCTACTCCTCCCTCCCTGAGAGCCTAGTTAGGTCAGTTCTGCCTATATTGCAATCTGGAATGGGACAACTTGCTCCGGCCATGTCACCACAGCCAACTTGCTGCGGGACGACTTGCTTTAGGACAATTCCATGTGGGATAACTCAGCACCTTGCTTCTAACCTGGCAAGCCTTCTTGGGTTTTTTGCATGGAAAAGAGGCTTGAAGAATTTGGTCCTCCTTTTCATGGAAGCCACCAACCCCAGCCCCATGGGCACTGTGCTCCTGAAGGAAATGAAACCCCAGGGCTATCCCTGCCTTGGAATCTCCCCCCATGCCCTACCAGATCACTCTGAGAGCCCTGGCCATGCTGAGGCTGTGGGAAAGCGCTGGACCTCCTTCTCCTCCACTGCAAGTTAGGTCAATCCAATCCCCAGATCCAGGGGGAATCCTATCTTCCCCTGCTGTGGTTTGGCTCAGAAAGGTGATGCCAGAGCTGATAAGCCACTGCTGCTGTCTACACAAATAAATTAATCAAGGACTGCGCCCTGACCGAGTGCTCCCTAGGGATTGCCCTTTGCCCACCCACCTGGCCACACTGCCCTTGCTCCCTGCCAGCACTGGATAGATTTCCTCAGCTCATCCCCCTAATCACCTCACACAGAATTGGCGAAGCTAGGGCCTTTTTCTCCTGGGCAAGTGGTCTCCAGATAGACTGGGTCAGGCTTGGGGGGTCCAGATCCACTCCCTCCTGGCCTCCCTTTCCCCTTGTAACCAGGAGTTCTGCAGTCTCCAGGGAAGGGAGCTCCAGCACTGGTGGTGAGTGAGGGCAGCGCAGCCGGGCGAAGCACAATCCCCGGGGAGCACTCAGGCAGGGCGTGAGCCTTAATTCGCCCATCTAGACCAGGGCTTTTCAACCTTTTCACCCATTGTACCACTTTTAGGATATGGCAACATCCGAGTACCACCAGTCGCTCAGCAAGGTGTCAAAAACTTGATGACCAAAAAAAAGGGAAAAAATGATAAAGTACAGGTAGTCCTCGACTTACAACAATTCGCTTAGTGACTGTTCGAAGTTACAACTGCATTTATCACACTTAATGACTGTTGCAGCATCCTCAGGGTCATGTGATTTACATTTGGATGCTTGGCAACTGATTCATACTTATGACGGTCACAGTGTCACAGGGTCATGTGATCACCTTTTGCAACTTTTTGACAAGCGAAGTCAATGGCCAGGGGGGCATGGC
>NW_015390028.1:100563-105503 GCF_001527695.2 Protobothrops mucrosquamatus
TCTGTGAGTCTCTGGTGGAGGGGGGTGGGACAGGCATGGGCACCTTCCTTTCCTCCCTCTCTCCCTCCCATTGTCCCTTCCTTCCTTCCCTCCCTCTTTGTCCCTTCCTCCTTCCCTCCCTCCCTTCCATTGTCCCTCCCTTCCTTCCTCCTCTCTTTGTCCCTTCCTTCCCTCCCTCCCTCCCTCCCATTGTCCAGCGCTACACCGCCCAGACCCCAGCCTGGTTTTGGCAGGCAGCGGCGCATTCTCACCACACGGAGCGGCCGGGTGAAGTGAACTGGCGAAAGTGACGGCCCTGCCTGTGCACGCACAGAGGCAGAGGAAAGTGCCACCTTTAGGGCATGACAATATTCGAGTAACACCAGTGGCTTAGCAAGGTGTCAAAAACTTAATGACCAAAAAACCCCACACTTTTAATGGGAAACTTGTGCCTGCTTCTCTGCCATTAATCTTTGCAGTCGTGGCTGGAGAGTGCTGACTGACAAAATTAAGTCAGATTCCAGCTGAAGGCAATTCCTTTCCTTAGTTTTTATACATGCTGACGAAGAAAATGCCTTCTCACACAAGTATGTGGAACCAAATGGCAGTAAAGCTGTGATAGCCTTTCCCCCCCACTTCCGGGTATAGTTTTGCAGTCAGTGTTTTTTCATTAAACAGTACTTTCAAATGGCGGTTTGATGTTAATTCCAGCAGTGCCTCTTGCTCTGGAGAGGAAAGGTCAGAGTTCACAACATTGTCCATGATGAAGGGTGATGCAACCCAGCAAATTCCAGTATCGCATCCCCTTGACACGAATGGAAAATACAACGCAAACTCTGTGTGCAATTTTTCCAGATGATTTTTTGATGGCAGTTTCAATCCCCTCAGTGTCAACAATAGAATTTAGTTCAATAAAGTCTGACACATTGGGAAATGAGGCAATATTTCTTTTTTTTACTTGTCCTATCCACAGGGAGATTTTTTTGTGGAAGGCACAAACTTTGTCTTCCATAACAAACACGTTATGACCGTGGCCCTGCAGCGACCAATTAAGTTCATTTAGCTTTTTAAATATGTCAGCCAAATAAGCAAGGCAGGACACCCAGAAGATATTTTCAAACTTTTCTGCTAGGGGTGATGAAACATTCCTTAGGAACAGGTGTGTTTCATCTCATAATTCGAATAATCTTGATAATGTTTCACCTCTTGACAACCAACATACTTCTGTATGAAAGAGAAGAGTGCTGTGCTTAGAATCCAAATCCTTGCATAATTGCCAGAATAAACGTCCATTCAATGGACGGCTTTTGATGAAATTTATTATTTTTGCAGCATCCGCCACAGTCTCATGTAACACTGGGCTCATCCGTTTAGAAGCAAGTGCATGTCTATGCAAGATGCAATGATTTGAAACAATGGAGCTGTTTCTTGCCTTAGCTCATGCTATCATGCCCGAAGCTCTTCCTGTAATAGCTGCTGCACCATCAGAACAAATTCCTACACACCAAGTCCATAATATTCCATATTCGCTGAAAAAATGTCGATTATTGTGAATATTTCTTCCCCAGTCGTTCTGCCAGGTAGTGGGCGGCAAAATAATATGTGTTCCAGTATATCGTCCGAATCAGGAACACACACAAAGACAATTAATTGCGCTTCACCAGCGATGTCAGTGCTTTCATCCAATTGAAATGCAAATTTTTCTGCTGCTGTGATCTTTTCCACCACTTGTTGAATAACATCTGTGGCCATATCTTGTATTCATCTTTGGACAGTGTTGTCAGAACATGGAATATTACGAATAGCATCAGTCATTTTTCCATCAAAGAGAATTGAGGAAATTGCAATGGCAGAGGGAACCACGACTTCTTCAGTGATTGTGTGAGGCTTATTTCATTTAGCTGCTATCAAGGACAATTCATAAGATGCTTCCAGACATTTTTTAGAGATGGTAGTGGACTTCATGAAAGCAGCACGGCGTTTTATAAATTCATCTCTCTTCTTCACAAAAAATGCTACTTGCTTTTCAGTGTGCTCTTTATGTTTTGTTGTAAAATGTCTCTGGAGCAAAGGCGGCTTCATGGAATGCTTGGATAATACTTCTTTGCAGATAACACAAACACGAAGCTGCTGCTCATTCTCTTCCAGGAAATAAAATCCAAACTTCAAATAATTTTCACTGTATTTTCGATTTGGTGCCAGTTTTAATTTCTTCGGTGGTGGTTCCTTTGCTGAATCACTTTCTTTTTGCACTGATGAACGTATGATGAATTTCTCCATATTAATATGCACCACTACCTTGATTGTCAGGTGGCTGGTCGTCTGTTCTCTCTCTCTCTCTCTCCCCCCTCCCTCTCTCTCTCCCATACTGTAATCATTAAGATGAGCAGTGTTAAGTCCAATATGAAGGAATGACTAAATCTCTTGATACAGGAACAGTTGCAAAAACTGCATGCCAAGATTCTGGTGCAAGAAATCTCAGCCTTTGTGTAAGAACTACAACCTCCCATAAAAGACACACCAAAAGCTGTTACTATTGTGAGTGGGCAGGAGGGAAACCAAACTTTTCAATAGGCATGTTACTGTTTATACTCTGAAGGGCAAATATGCTGCTTGCTAAGTGAAGCCCCAGGATCAGCGGGCTACGTGTGTGTGTGTGTCTGTGTGTCTGTGAGAAAGGGAGAGGGAGAATGTATATGAATATGCATATGTATTTGTGCATATATTCAAATTTTATAGTGCTATTCCAAGTTCATATTATCCAGATTGCATATTTAAATTTCATCTTGTTGTATATCTGTAGTATGAATAAGCCTTTTAACATATTCTGATTTGATATTGTTTTTTAGCCAAAATGTTTGTCTGAAAGTACTTTTTTAACTATCCTGAGTTTGTCACTTTAGTTTTGGATATTCTGAGTATTTGAATGCCAATTCTTTTGTTCTGGTTAATGACTGCAATAACGTTAAGATGGTGATAATGATAATGCAACCCAGAAGGGTGCAGTAAAGTTGAGAAATATTGAAAAGAATAACACTTTGATTCAACTGATAAAGGAGAGTATTTATAGCTCAGGGTTGACATGAGGGATCCTTGGTGCTCTCTGAGCTTGGTTGTTTTCTTACAGATGTTTCATTGCCCAAATTAGGTAACATCAGCAGTGCTAGTAGGGAATGGGGTTTGCTGTTAATTTATATTCTAGTAGTGGGTTGCCCTGTCAGTATAGGGAGGAGTGATCTTAGAGGTTTTTTGTTTCTTTGCAACAAAGCTCAGAGAGCACTAAGGACCCCTCCCTTTGATTCAAATTGGCAGAAATTTGCTATGAAAAGGTAATTAAAATTTGGGGGCCAAGGATCTTGATGTTTAACATATTACAACTGACAGGAAGAAATAAGAAATTCTGGAGAAATCAAATAGATCGAGATTAAGAGAGATTATAACTGCTTGAAAACTATAGCTAATCAAGGAAATTACAATTAAGCAGATTCAAACAAGGGAGTAGATTGTCCCAAGCAGCAGAGAAACAAAATTCAGAAGACACGGAAAGGCGTCAAAAGCTGTTGATAGATAGAAAGCAAGCGGAAAGCAAGCGAGCTGGGCAGGAGCGCAGAATCGGCGTTTCTGAGCACATGCCGATTCACGCCACTACCCATCTCGCTCGCTTGCAGGGGTCCTGACCGACCTTCACCGGACGGAAGTGGGGAGGGCATAAAAGAGCCCGGAGGAGGCAATTGGAGTTTGGCTGCCGCTGCCACCACCGCCGCTGTTGCTGAGCCAGATGGCTGTGTTACAGCGGCTGCTGCGGTTCCTGCCCGCTGCTTCTCCTTGGCTGCTTCCTCTGACAAGGAGCGGCGGTCACGCTCGGTACAGCCGGGAGCCCAGCAGCTGCTGTTCTTCCACAGGGGGAGGAGAGCGCAGGCAGCGGAGGAGCGCACGGGGCGGGGAAAGAGCCGCGGCTGCCGGACTCCCTCTGGTGTGTTGCGCGCGGCCACAGCCGGAGAACAGCAGCGAGCGGGGAAGCGGCTCATTCACTGCTGCAGCCAGCCCCGAGGAAGAGGCTGCACAACCCGCAGGCGAATCCCGCCTGGCTGCATTCTTTGCGGCCAAAAGAAGGGCTTTGATCCCGCTTCCCCTTCGCTCCGTCCAGGTCCGTAAATGCCAGATTTAACCCCAGGGCGGTTCGAAAGGCCAGCAGGCTGGCTGGGAGTTTTGGGGTGGAGACATGTGAGCCTTCCTCCGTCTTCTTGAATCTTCATGAGAAAAAGATGTGATAGCCAAGAAGGGAGCCCTTCCCTGTGAATTTGACTTCAAGGATGCCCTGGAACATCAAATGGTTGAATAACTACAACAGCCACAGCTCCCAATCACAGAAACAATGCAAGAAATCTGTCATAGTTCCGACTAATGAAACACTTCAAAGAACGTCCAGGCATTGTTTATCCTTAAAGCCTTTATTACAGTGTAACAGTGTGTCGGCACACATGGATGGATGCCAAGATCTGAATTTCCCTTCCTTTGCACATAACATTCCAGGCTATTCCCCTCCCCTATTTTGTTGTCATGATTCACATTTTCCAATCAAGCTGGAGGGCAAAGATTCACTTCCCTTCCCTTCCCGCGCACAGTCCTTATCTTTCTCCTCCCCCCCACCATCATCTGAATTAACTCTAAAAATACCAGACAGTTCTGCATATCTTGACAAAACAATAATATCCAATATTAGCAGCGTTGACATCTGGCCCCCTTACAAAAAGGATAGGTCCTGTATTATTATTATTATTATTATTAAATTCAATTTATATCCCGCCCTTCTCCTTGCGGACTCAGGGCGGCTGACAATCGATTAAAATACACAAATAACAATTACAAAATTAAAATTAATTAAAAAGAAATATTTAAACGTAGTCCAATTAAAATATAATTAAAACCCCTCTAAAAATTACCCTAGGCCAGTCCTGCAA
>NW_015390028.1:106513-108080 GCF_001527695.2 Protobothrops mucrosquamatus
CCGACCCCTGTGGGACCCCACAAATTAGGGGCCTTGGGGTCGACCTCTGTCCCCCTGCCAATACAGACTGCGTACGGTCGGTGAGGAAGGAGGAGAACCACCGCATCACAGTGCCTCCCACTCCCAACCCACCCAAACGCCGCAGCATGATACTGTGGTCCACAGTATCAAAAGCCGCTGAGAGGTCCAAAAGAACTAGTACAGAGGAATAACCCCTGTCCTGGGCCCTCCAGAGATCATTCACCAACGTGACCAATGCCGTTTCCGTGCTGTATCCCGGCCTGAAGCCCGACTGGAGAGGGTCTAGATAGACTGTTTCCTCCAGGTGCTGAGGAAACTGCTGTGCAACCACACTCTCAACAACCTTCGCCACAAAGCACAGGTTGGAGATTGGGCGATAATTTGCCAATACATCTGGATCCAGGGAGGGCTTCTTAAGGAGGGGCCTCACCACCGCCTCCTTTAGGACCACGGGGAAGGCACCCTCCCATAAAGAAGCGTTTGTAATTCCCTGGAGCCAGGCTCGTGTACCCTCCCGAGCCGCCAGTACCAACCAGGAGGGACACGGATCCAATAAACATGTGGTTGCATTCAGTCTTCCCAGGATCCTGTCCACGTCCTCGGGAGCCACAGAGTCAAACTCCTCCCATACAACAGTCTCAAGACCTGCTCTCGCCACCTCCCCTGGGGCCACCCAGTCGGAGTCCAAACCCTCTCGGATCCAAGCGACTTTGTCATGCAGATATTGTGCAAATTCCTCAGCCTTCCCTGCCAGGGGGTCCCCGCCCCCCCTCAATTGAAGGAGGGAGCGGGTCACCCTGAAGAGGGAGGCCGGGCGGTTATCTGATGACGCAATGAGGGTGGAGTAGTAATTAGACCTCGCCACCCTCATCGCCACAAGGTAGGATCTAACATGCATCCTTACCTGTGTTCAGTCGGATTCGGTTCGGGTAACCCTCCAACTGCTCTCTAGGCGTCTTTTCCGGCGTTTCATCTCTCTCAGCCCCTCGGTAAACCAAGGGGCCAGTTGAGATCTACGCCGGGTCAGAGGCCGCAGCGGCACGACTCGGTCCAGTGCTGCGGCTGCGGCCACATCCCAGGCCGCAGCCTGATGTTCCGCCGAGTCGTGACCTAGCGCCTCAGGATATGGCCCAAGCTCCGTCAGAAACCTCTCAGGGTCCATCAGGAGCCTGGGACGGAACCATCTAGGCGGTTCCATCTCCCTGCGGCGAGGGGAAGCGGTCCGGAAGTCCATCCTAAGGAGTGCGTGATCTGACCATGACAAAGGCTCTATAATTATCTCCCCCATTTCCAGATCATTCTGCCACTGGCCAGAGACAAAAATTAGATCCAGTGTATGTCCTCCCATGTGGGTGGGTGCATGAACTAATTGGGTCAAGTCCATGGTCGTCATGGAGGCCAAGAACTCCCGAGCCACCGCTGACGTTTCGCCCGCCGATGGCAGGTTGAGGTCCCCCATAACTACAAGTCTAGGGGTCTCAACCGCCACCCCGGCTATCACGTCAGCCAGCTCAGGCAGGGCCGTTGACACATAGCAGGGGGCCAG
>NW_015390028.1:110143-113212 GCF_001527695.2 Protobothrops mucrosquamatus
CGCGCCTGGGCCGCCCTCCGCAGCCCCGCAGCTCCGCCCGCATCGTCGCCAGGCCACCGCCGCGCCGGGCCGCCGCGTCGGGCCGCAGCTCTTCCAGGCCACTAGGCCGCCAGTCCGGGCT
This sequence comes from Protobothrops mucrosquamatus, assembly GCF_001527695.2. Taxonomy (NCBI): domain Eukaryota; kingdom Metazoa; phylum Chordata; class Lepidosauria; order Squamata; family Viperidae; genus Protobothrops; species Protobothrops mucrosquamatus. The sequence goes on from NW_015390028.1 coordinate 110,265, forward strand.
TCACTAGGCCTCGCTAGGCCTCTCCGCGCCCGGACCGCCCTCCGCGGCTCCGCAGCTCCGTTCGCCGCCCCGCCCAGCCCAAGCCTGGCGATCCTGCGGTCCATCACCCGTCCTCTTCGCCCGCCGACCCTCTCCTCTTACCAGTTCCTGGCCGGCGAGCACCCCCGGACCTTCACCAGCACCCCCATCTCCGCTGAGGGCTCCGTCGTCGCTACGGAGCTGGAGACGGTAGGTCCGCCATCACACGCATGTATGTGAACAAAAGCATATGTCAGGGATTATCCCTTGGTTTGTTGGGGTTTTTCTCATGAAACTTTTTGATGAGTCGGTCAGCCTTCACATCGTTAGATTTCACCCAGGTAGCCTCGGACAGTGAGTACCCCTTCCATTGTACTAGGTACTGCAATTTCCCTTTAAAAATTTTACAGTCAAGAATACGGTTCACTTCGGGGGGGCGGGGCCAGCTGTCAAGAAGAACGGGTGTGCTGGACAATTCTCCGGTGTGTCTGCACCCGTTCCCGACCGCTTGACAGATCCTTAGGGGTCCCTGGTTCCCTGGAGGGAGACCGGGAACAACAAGGCGTCCTGAGGAGCGATCCTTAACGGCGGTTGGGATCAGCGAACTCAGGCGAAGCCTTTGTAAGTTGAGCGGAGGAAGAAGCCGGCCGCAAATGGTGGCCGCGAAGAAATGACAGTGGGGGAAAGTGGTTGTTGAGTGTATCTAACTTTGCCTGTAAAGGTTACATAGTAGAAACTTTTGATTTTAAGTAAGAACTCTGTAGCTCTGGAAAATACTATAAAAACGGTAAATAAGTGGGGAGGCTGGTTTGGAGAATTGAGGAAAATGTCTAGTATCCCCAATCTTACAAGGGTTGGAATAGGGAAGAAACAGACAACACAGACTACATTGTTGGAACCAAGCCCTGCTAGACAAAGATCGTTAGAAGAAATGACCCAAAGAGACAAGACGAGTCCATTCAGAGACTTGCAACAAATGTTACAAGCAATGCAAGAGATAATTTGTAAGAATCATGATGATTTAAAAAAAGAAATAGGTGAAATAAGGAATGACACAGGGGAACTTAAAGACAGAATTAGTTCAATGGATGGGAAATTTGAATCCTTCCATCAGCAGATGATGAAAAATGAACAAAAAATGTTGGAAATGGAAGAAAGGATGGTGTCAAGTCTGCTAACATTGGATGTTATTGCTTGACATAAGTGAAGAAGCAAACATATCTTATTTAGCCTACATATTGCTTCAAGAGCAAAAGCAGGCATTGCGGGCCAGATGAGGGGGGAGGAATGCCTGTGAATAACTACATTATCTTAGCATAGCTCAGCCAAGGTCAAAGCAGCAGCAGTCTGTAATAACAAAGATGAGACGAGAAGAAGATTCACACCTCTGTTTAATTGGAGCATATGATTGATGACTGTGAAAGGAGGGAGGGAGTTGTGCTTGTCGCGAGAGCTAGGATGGGGGGGTGTTTCAGTCTTTGGCTTTCCTTCGTTCGTGCCGGATTATGTAACCCATTAAAGGATTCTTTAAGGTAATTAAGCCTCAAAGTTCTTTGAAAAGTTATTTCTTTCGGAACCATGTCAGATGGATAGAGAAGAGCGGAGAGTGGATGAAATGAATGAAAGACTAGTTCAGGCTAATAAAGAACTAGAATCTACAGTAATTTCCCTTGAACTTGACAAAGCTGCCCAATACCTACGATTTCAAAATGTATGTGAGATGAAAGGTGAAGACCTTCCTACAACAATGGCGGATATACTAGCGGGGGCATTGGGATCCAGTAGAGAAGAAATGGCCAGTGAAATGGATGAGACTTTTAGAATACATACAAATTACGCAAGACGGAACAATCTTCCTAGAGAAGTACATGTTAAATTCACTAAAAAATCAGTTAGAGATGAAATATTATTCCGGGCTAGAGATGAGGCTCTGGAGTACCGAGGGCGACAATTGATTGTTCTCAAACAAGTACCGAAAAGAGTGAGAGATTTGAGAAGACCTTACCAAAAAATAACTACTAAATTGATGAGAAAAAATGTCAATTTTAGATGGCTGACACCAGAAGGGATTCTTGTCACATGGCAGGAGAAAAGGTTCTGTCTAGACTCAGTGGAGAAGGCAGAGGAGTTTTATAGGGAGAATTTTGGTAGTGAGGAAGATTTAACTGAGGGAGAGGTGAGACAGGAAAGGGAAACATCAGTTCAGGCTGTGGAAAGAAAGGCAATGTACCCTAAAGGAAAGCGGGTTGATACTAGAGAGGATATGGACAATGGCAAAAACGAAGGGAAACATGATGAGGATAGACCTAAAGAAATTAAAGAGGCCAGACCGACAAGATTGATGGAGGAAAAAGAAAAGGATTTACAACCTCAAGAGTCTAGGCCGCCAACAATAACTAGATCTAAACATAGATAAGGAGGGGAAAAAAGGTGTTGAATCCATATCCATCAATGTTAATGGTCTCAACTCTCCAATAAAAAGGAAAACGTTTTTGAATAAATTGTATAAGATGAACTTAGATATAATCATGTTGCAAGAAGTCCATATAAAAAATCAATATCAATATCTATTGAACTGCCCTAAATTGGGGAATATGTTTGTGGCACTATCACAATACAAGAAAGGAGGAGTGGTAGTATATATTAAGCAAGAAATCTTGGCAAAGCAAATTTATAAAGATGAAGAGGGCAGAATTTTAATTGTGGAAATAATTCTGAATAAAATGAAAATCCTTCTAGTGGGAATCTATGCTCCGAATGAGGGGCAGAAACAATTTTATAAAAAACTACACAATATTATTATCCAATTGGAATATGACAATATATGTATAATGGGAGACTACAATGCAATTATGGATAGATGCCTAGATTATAAATGTGGAAAGAATAGAAAAAGAATTAGAAGTACAATACCTGATACATTCTTAAAA
>NW_015390028.1:115172-130456 GCF_001527695.2 Protobothrops mucrosquamatus
ATTGGATACTCTTAAAAAACAGGAGATTACTATGTTTAGAAGGCCATGACTTAGAAATAGGATGGCATGCCATGCTATGGGACCAAAAATACAGGTCACATAAATATTTTTGTAGGCACTATATTAGACGGGCTCTAATTGATATATGGGCCAAAACCTGGAAACCGAATTACACTCAAGTCCCTGGCTGGGTCTCACCGCTAGAAATATATGTACATCCAAAATTTATTCAATTAGGGAAGATTATAACATATAAAAACGTATTAGATGAGAAAGGGGAATTGAAATCTAGGAAAACCCTGCAAGACGGAGGATTAAAATTAGAATGGTGGGCATACCTTCAATTGCAGGTGAGATGTCGGAAAGATAAAAAAGAATTAGGTATAAAAACAGAATTGACAGGGCTGGATAAAATATTACTAGGTACTGAGGATAAAATGATTAAAAAGCTATATCATTATTTGTTAGAACAGGCCTTATACGAAGAACAGGTAAAAGAGACCATGTTAGCATGGAGCAGGGACTTTGATCTTAATCTTGATCTGCATATCTGGCAAGAACTTTGGGCACGAAATAGGAAGCTCACTCTGGCTACATCCTACAAAGAAAACCTGTATAAAATGTTTTACAGGTGGCACTACCCGCCCACAAGACTAGCTAAAATGGCCCCCAACATTTCCCCTACATGTTGGAAATGTAATTTGGCAAGAGGGACATATTATCATATGTGGTGGAAGTGCCCGAAAGCCCGTGTTTTTTGGAACAAGGTTAAAAAATGGTTAGAAGAAATATTAACAACATAGGTAGAACTAAAACCAGAACTCTTCCTACTTGGTATTACCATACAAAAATATGATAAAGGGACACTCTACCTAATGCTACACATCTTCACGGCCGCCAGACTGACCTATGCACAAAATTGGAGAAACAAAGAAATTCCTACTGAAGAAGAGATTCTACAAAAATTTTTATCGTGTGCGGACATGGACAGGCTAACTATGGAACTAAAGGACAAGACAGAAACGGACTATTTTGGAATCTGGGACAAATTTTACTGCTGGTACGAGTCAAGAAGAACTGTTCGGGTTTTGAGTTAAAGTTTAAGTTTGTGGTATATAAAATTATATGTTAATATATAGAGAAACAAGCTCGAGATTGTATAATATTGTATTATATAGGGGAATATATGTATATATATATATATAGAGAGAGAGAGATGTATATATAGAACTTTAAATATGATAAGGAACGAATTGTAAGGATTATATATACTGGAATGTCATGTCATGTCCTTTTTTGTTTTAATTGTTTTATTAATAAAAAACTTTAAAAAAAAAAAAAAGAATACGGTTCACTTCATAGTGGGTCTGTCCCGCAACTATGAGGGGACCGGGTGTCTTCTTAAGGGGAGGTCTTAAAGTGGAGCCCCAGTAAGGTTTCAACAAGCTGCAATGGAAGACAGGGTGAATCCTCCCTAAAAGCCTAGGGAGTTTCAATTCTACTGTGATGGGGTTGATGATCCTTACTATGGGGAAAGGCCCCAAGAATTTTGGTCCCAATTTCTTGCTGGGCAATTTGAGGTGTAAATATTTAGTTGACAAATAAACCTTTTCCCCAACTTGGAATGTTCTTTGGGGAGCCCCCTTTTTATCAGCCTGCTTTTTGTAGGTCTCAGAAGACTTTTTTGACGCAGTTTTCGTGTTTCTCCAAAATTCTTCCCACCCCCTCACCCATTGGTCAAGTGTCTGGGAGGCGGAGGGCACCTGAGGGTATTCAGGTATTGGGCTGAACTCTTTTCCCGTGGCTACTCTGAAAGGCGTGTAGCCAGTACTGCTGTGAACAGAATTATTGTATGCCACCTCTGCGAAGGGGAGGAGGTCAGTCCAGTTTGTCTGTTGGTAGGAAACGTAGCATCTGAGGTATTGCTCCACCATTTTGTTAGCGGATTCTGCAGCCCCGTTGGTGGCTGGATGAAAAGCAGATGATAAGCCTTGAGATGATCCAATTAATTTAAGAAAACTCCTCCAAAACTTCGCTGTGAACTGCACCCCCCTGTCCGAAATTATTCACTTAGGGGCGCCATGCAGCCGGTAGATGTTTCAGGAAAAATTTAGTCAGTCGTTGGGCAGATGGGAGTCCTTTGCAGGCGATGAAATGAGCCTGCTTCGAGAACAGGTCTATCACAGTCCATGACAGTATTTCCTCTACTTTCAGGTAGGTCTACTATAAAGTCCATAGCTATTTCTTCCCATGGTTGAGAAGGGTCTGCCACCAGCTGCAGTAACCCGGGGGTTTTCCCTGGGATTCTTTTCATTGTGGCACATACAGTACAACTTACCCTTGTAAGCCAAGCCATCTCTGCATGTTAGGGAGGTTTGATTATCTTTGAACCATTGATCGGTGAGGACCTCTTGTTTTATTTTCTTTACCCCAGGGTCATCAGGATTAGGGACCCTGCGAGGTGTAAGTTGAGCGGCAGTTTGTGGATTGGAGATAATTGCCTCGTTAACTTCCTCACATTCGCTTTTGTATTGGGGTAATCGGGATAGCGCATCAGCTAGGAAGTTTTTTCCTCCTGGTATGTACTTTAGAGTGAAGTTGAAGCGGTTAAAGTACTGTGCCCACCATACTTGCTTTGGGGACAATTTGCGGGGAGTTTTCAGTGCCTCTAGGTTTTTCTGATCTGTCCATACTTCAAAAGGCACCTTGCTCCTTTCCAGATAGTGTCGCCAGTTTAACAGCGCCCACCTAATTGCGAAGGCCTCTTTCTCCAAGATTGTCCATCTCCGCTCGCTTTCAGTAAATTTCTTAGAGGTGTAGGCACAGGGTTGCAGGACCCACTTTTGTTCTTTTGCAGTAATACAGCTCCAACTGCCACATCGGTGGCATCGGCTTGAATCACAAAGGGCTCCCCTGGGCAGGGGTGCTTTAGGACCGGTTCAGCAGCAAATAGTCTCTTTAAATTCTCAAAAGCTGTTTGACAGCCCATCATCCATGCTAGTGGTTGGCCCGGTCATGGCTTCCCTCCTCCTTTGCCTGTTTTGAGTAGTTCTGTAAGGGGTAGGGCAATCTCGGCAAAAGAGGGGATGAATTGACGATAAAAGTTGGCAAAACCCAGAAAGCTCTGGAGCTGTTTGCGAGTTTTCGGGGGCTGCCATTCGATTATAGCTTTCACCTTGGCTGGATCCATTTCAATACCCTTGTAGGAAATTTTGTAGCCAAGATAATCTAATCGGGTCTGGTGAAATTCACATTTCGACAATTTGGCATAAAGCTTGGCATTCAATAGTTTCTTTAACACTTCTCTCACCAGCTTTATGTGATCAGTCATATTCGTGCTGTATATCAGGATATCATCAAGATACACCAAAACCACTTTGTACAAGTGATAATATAGGACCTCATTAATCAAATGCATAAATACGGCTGGGGGCCCCTTTAGTCCAAATGGCATGACTTTGAACTGATAGCTCCCCATAGGACAGTTGAAGGCAGTTTTCCACTCGTCTCCCTCTTTCTAGGCGTAAGGGCTCAGTTAATTGTGTGACAAGAGTCCGTCCCATCAGGGAGCCATCGGCTTGCTCAAACCTCACAGGTTTGGAAAGCTGTTTTGCCCGTATGCCCATTTTCATGGCAAACGGCAGACTAATAATGCAGTGGGTGCATCCAGAATTGACTAGCACGTTTAAGTTCATTTGTGCCCCAGACTTAGGGATTATAAGTTTGGCGGCCAGTGAAAAAGGCGGGATTTGTCGACTCACCATCGGGTCGTTCTCTCCTTCATCGTTGCTGTCAAAGGAGGGTAGAGCAGGGGCGGGTCCACCCAGAGTCCCGGCGTCCTCTTGTGTGTGGGGTGTAATCTGGGCAACAGGTTCTTGCGTGACCCGGTTGGATTTTTCTCTCGTTAGCCCTTGGGCAGGTTTCCTTCTCGCCGCTGGTTCCGGTCTGCTCTGCAGTCGGGGGTAGGGGACCGGACAGTTTGCTGCTCGATGTCCCTTCTGTCCGCACCGGAAACACTTAATTGACAGGCCTGCAGGTGGCCTGGGTCTTTCAGCCATTGCAGTAGTCAGAGGGTTTCGGGGGGGTTGTTGCTGTTCGGGTTGCTCTGGCTGCTGCTCGGATTCAGGTGGGGGAGGCTTCTTATAGCGGGCAAGCTGAACGTCTAGCTTCACCGCTGCCTGGTACCATTCTCGCAGCTGATCAGGTACTGCTCGATAGATGCAGGCCTGAGAGAGGTGATCATCTAATCGCTCAATGAAGTGATGGATTAGGGACTGCTCTGGCCACCCCTCTATTCGACCTGCTATCTTGCGAAACTCTCGCACGTACTCCAGGGCAGGCCTGCCAGCTTGTTTTATTTTGTGGATTTGTTCTCTTGCTTTTAGGCCAAGGGATGGATCCTCAAATCTTTCTTTCAGACCTAGGAGGAAGAGATGGGGGTCCTCTAATTCTGGGGCTTGCTCATTATATAAATTGTTCAGCCATTCGGATGCTTCTCCCTCCAGGCTGGACACAATCACATCGACCATGGCCCCTGCGTCCGGGTAGAAATAGGCCCAGCGATTCAAGTGAGAACGCACTTGGTTGAGGAAAAAAATCAGCTTCTCTGGGTCCCCATCGAAGGTTGCGCTGAAAAGTAGTGCAATTATAGGCTGTTGGGGCCCCCACGGTGGCTGTTGCTGCTGACCCTATCCTGGGTGCAGATTTATGCCCAGGGGTTGCACGTTTGGGGGCTGTGGCCAATCTCCTTGCTGCTGGCCCCATCCTGGCTTCTGTACCACCCCAAGCTGTTGCAAGGCCTCTATTAGCTGTGGCAAGTTCAGAGATCGTGGATCATCTACCTGCTGGGTTTGCCAATCTCCCCATTGCTGCAGAGGCCTCAGACTGGGATTCCCTCTCTCTTCAGGGCTGGAGTCCCTGGCAGGGGAAGACAGGATCTGAAAGGCTTTCTGATCTTCAATGGAGGGGCTGCAAGCTTCCCTCTGCATGAGTGGATTTATGTCTCTCTCCTCTGGGGTTTGAAATGTTTCCAGTAACTCACCCAGGCTTTGAGTGGCAGTTTGTCCATTCTCCGTCCACAGATTTGCATTTGTCTGCCAAAATTCATCTTCCCACAGCATGTTGTCTGTTACTTTCCCCTCTGGGTTATTAGCAGCTGCCAGGCTGTATTCAACAAACTCCCGTTTATCATGATAGATTGTCCTCCTCCTGAACTCTGTTACTCTCACTCCAGCCTAGGAGAAAGAGGTGGGGGTAATGCATCCCCAGTTGTTTGAAAAGGTTTTAGATTCTGGCATGATGTCAGGTTCCGACTAATGGAACACTTCAAGGAAATTCCAGGCATATTTATTCTGAAAAAGTCTTTAATCATGGACACATTGTCGGCACATATTGAATGGATGCCAGAATCTGAATTTCTCTTGCTTGCGTCTAACTTTTCTTGCTAAACCCCTCCCTTATTTTGCAGTCATAAGTCACATCTTCCAATTAGCCCGGAGGGCAAAGATTCACTTCCGTTCCTTTTCCCGGGCTTTCCTTATAAATCTCCTCCCTTTCTCTGTCATCTGAATTAACTCTAAAAATACCAGACAGTTCTGTATATCTTGTCAAAGCAATAATATCCCATATTGACAGCGTTGACAACATATACATAACAAATAAATATTAAACACTGTCCATCTTGAAAATATAACAGAAGGAGGAAGCTTGAGAGTTCACAAGGTTAATGCTGTATGGAATAAAACTATGGCTGAATCTGGATGTTCTGCTACGGATACCACGAAGCCTCCTCCCAGAAGGTAACAAGGAAAACAGGTCGTGAAGACATTGTGTAGTGTCCCAGACGATCTTGCAGACCCTGCTTAAGCAACGCTTATATGCTATGTCCTGGATGGAAGGGAGGGAACTGCCAATGATCTTTTCAGCCGTCCTCACCACTCTCTGCACCGCCTTCCTGTCTGAAGCAGTGATGCTTCCAAACCAGATTGTGATGCTGTATGACAGGATGCTCTCAATCGTCCCCCTGTNAATCGTCCCCCTGTAGAAAGTGGTAAGGATAGGAGAAGGAAGATGTGCTTTTCTCATGCGACGCAGAAAATGCAGGCGCTGCTGTGCCCGCTTCACCAGTTTCTCACTGTTGAGCGACCAAGCCAGCCTACTCGTTAGCTGCACACCCAGGAATTTGATGCTGGTAACCATCTCCACAGGTGAATCATTAATGCACAGAAAAGTGTGGCTGTGCCTGCCTTTTCTGAAATCGACAGTGATTTCTTTGGTTTTTCCGGTATTTAAAACTAGGCTATTTTCCTGCTAATCTTCTCTGTATCGTTCCAATTTTAGTATATGTGCTGCCGAAGTGAGCACTAGGCTGTCAAAGGAGGGTAGAGCAGGGGCGGGTCCACCCGGAGTCTCGGTGTCCTCCTGTGTGGGGGGTGTAATCTGGGCAACAGGTTCTTGCGTGACCCGTTGGATTTTTCTCTCGTTAGCCGCTGGGCAGGTTTCCTTCTCGCCGCTGGTTCCGGTCTGCTCTGTAGTCGGGGGTAGGGGACTGGACAGTTTGCTGCTCGATGTCCCTCCTGTTCGCACTGGAAACACTTGATTGACGGGCCTGTAGGTAGTCTGGGTTTGTCAGCCATCGCAGTAGTTGAAGGTTTTCGTGGGGTTCATTGCTGTTCGGGTTGCTCTTGCTGCTTCTCGGATTCAGGTGGGGGAGGCTTCTTATAGCGGGCGAGCTGAATGTCTAGCTTCACTGCTGCCTGGTACCATTCTTGCAGCTGATCAGGTACTGCTCGATAGATGCAGGCCTGAGAGAGGTGATCGTCTAATCCCTCAATGAAGTGATGGATTAGGGATTGTTCAGGCCACCCCTCTATTCGACCTGCTATCTTGCGAAATTCTCACACATAGTCCAGGGCAGGCCTGCCGGCTTGTTTTATTTTGTGGATTTGTTCTCTTGCTTTGAGACCAATAGATGGATCCTCAAATCTTTCTCTCAGCCCTAGGAGGAAGAGGTGGGGGTCCTCCAACTCGGGGGCTTGCTCATTATATAAATTGTTCAGCCATTCGGATGCTTCTCCCTCCAGGCTGGACGCAATCACATCGACCATGGCCCCCGGGTCCGGGTAGAGATAGGCCCAGCAATTCAAATGAGAACACACTTGGTTGAGGAAAAAAATCAGCTTCTCTGGGTCCCCATCGAAGGTTGCGCTGAAAAGTGGTGCAATTATAGGCTGTTGGGGCCCCCACGGTGGCTGTTGCTGCTGGCCCTATCCTGGCTGCAGATTTATGCCCAGGGGTTGCACGTTTGGGGGCTGTGGTCAATCTCCTTGCTGTGGTCGTTCTCCCACCAGCTGCTGATCTCCTGGCTTCTGCACCACCCCAAGCTGTTGCAAGGCCTCTATTAGTTGCGGCAAGCTCAGAGGTCGTTGACTATCTACCTGCTGGGGAACCCAATCTCCCCATTGCTGCAGAGGCCTCAGACTGGGATTCCCTCTCTCTTCAGGGTTGGAGTCCCTGGTAGGGGAAGACAGGATCTGAAAGGCTTTCTGATCTGCAATAGAAGGGCTGTAGGCTCCTCTCTGCAGGAATTGATTTCTGCTTTTCACCTCTGGGTTTTGAAATCTTTCCAGTGACTCACCCAAAACTTGAGTGGCAGGCAATTCGTTAGCTCTCCACCATTCTGCTTTTGAAGTCTTTGCTCCCAGCTGGGAGATCTGCCAGAGTTCTTTCTCCCCCGGCTTGCCAGCTATCGCTCTCCCCCCCTGGGGAAGCTGCTGCTGCCGGGGTGCTGGTCTCAGGCAATCTTTCTTCTTCCATAATGAGATCTTCCCTGAATCTTCGTCAGCCCATCCCTTTAGTTTAGGAACGGCGACTGGGGCTGGGGACCCCTAAATGATTTGAAAAGTTTGCAGATCTTGGCATGATGTCATAGTTCCGACTAATGAAACACTTCAAAGAACTTCCAAGCATTGTTTATCCTTAAAGCTTTTATTACAGTGTAACAGAGTGTCGGCACACATGGATGGATGCCAAGATCTGAATTTCCCTTCCTTTGCACATAACATTCCAGGCTATTCCCCTCCCCTATTTTGTTGTCATGATTCACATTTTCCAATCAAGCTGGAGGGCAAAGATTTTCTGTTCCCTTCCTGCGCGCAGTCCTTATCTTTCTCCTCCCCCCCACCATCATCTGAATTAACTCTAAAAATACCAGACAGTTCTGCATATCTTGTCAAAGCAATAATATCCAATATTAGCAGCGTTGACAAAATCCTCTTTTGCTTTCTATCAAGCTGTGAGAGACCAGCTACCAGTGTGGCTCTTGGAAGACGCTTGCGGAAAGCAAGCAAGCGAGATGGGCAGGGGTGCGAATTGGCGTGTGCTCAGAAACGCCGATCTCGTGCTCCTGCTCATCTCACTTGCTTGCAGAAACAAAATTCAGAAGACACGGAAAGGCATCAAAAGCTGTTGATAGAAAGCAAGCAGAAAGCGAGATGGGCAGGAGCACAAGATCGGCATTTCTGAGCACACACCGGTTCGCGCCCCTGCCCATCTTGCTCGCTTGCCAGCGCCCACAATCTGCCCGGCCTCCCCTCTGACTGCTTTGCGCAGCTCCTCCTGGCCCCCTTGCGCCCGCTGTTAACCCTCCCACCATGCAGGGTAAGGTTGGCGCCCCCGCCCAGATGCCCTCGCCTCCCCCAAGCATTTTTTTACTCACCTGCTTTCAGCTGCACTCCCTTTCTCCTTTTGCTTCTCTGCCTTCGTTTGCTTCTCTGCCTTCGCCACGTGTTTGTGGGTAAAAAAGAAAAAAAGTTCCATGAGACTTTCTAACTTCTCGCGAGAAGTTAGAAAGTCTCATGGAACTTTTTTTTTTGTCTCACAAACACATGAAGGCTGAGAAGGACAGGAGAAAGGGAATGCTGCTGAAAGCAGGTGAGTAAAAAAAACGTGTGGGGGAGGTGAGGGCATCTGGGGGGGTGGGGGGACCCAGGCAATGCGTTGCGCAGCTCCACCGGAATCTCCACTGAAGACTGCTTGAGGCTGCCTGCTACCCCCAAGGCTGCCGCCAATCAGCTGGAGCTGCGCGCTTTGATCCTGGGCTCTCAGTAGGACCCAGGCAAAGTGCAGTTCCAGCTGACTTTGCCACACGCCTGTGCAGCGCTGCCGCCGCTTCACCTCATCCACTTTTACGCCTTTTTTTACATTTTTTTTACAGTGCTGTTCAACTTGTCCTACGCGTACCACCAGCCAGGTGCTTGCGTACCACTGGTGGTACGCGTACCACGGGTTGAAAAGCCCTGATCTAGACAGTGGTGGCAGCGGCTTATCGGGTCTGGCATTGCCTCTCTGAGGCAGACCGCAGCGGGGGAAGATGGGGGTCCCCCCGGATCCAGGGATTGACCTGACTTGAAACGGAGGAGGAGGTTCGGTGCTTTCCTGCAGCCTCAGCATGGCCAGGACTCTCGGAGTGATCTGGTAGGAAGGGGGGGGGGTTTCCTAAGGCAGGGATAGCCCCAGGGTCTCATCCCTTCCTCTAGGGGCACAATGCTCATGGGGCTGGGGTTGGTGGCTTCCATGAAAAGGAGGACCAAATTCTGTAAGCCGCTTTTCCGTGCAAAAAAACCCAGCAAGGCTTGCCAGGTTAGAAGCAAGGGTTTGCGTTATCCCGTGTGGAATTGTCCCGTGGTGAGTTGGCTGTGGTGACATGGCCATGGCAAGCTGTCCTAGACCCATTGCAATCACTTCTCTGATCAGACAAAACCTCCCTGGTGGTGTTCCTAACCTTGCTGTTCAACATGCTAGCAATGGGAAGCATAAGATCCTCTTTTATATCCAGTGGTTCTATTAAATGAGTGGGGAGGTCACCTCCTTCGTTCTTGTGTGACCTCCCACATGGGTATATGAATTGTTCTAGCCACATGTGGTGTTCTGAAGGGATTCCTGTCTGTTCCGCCATGCTACTTTGCCAACGTCAGGGAGGAGAGCAAGGGCACCCTCACTGCCACTTCTGAGTTGAATGGAGAGGCCTGTGATGGAATGTTGGTTTGACTCAAAGAGAAGTAGAATGAGAATGCCAAACCATTACAGAGAAGATATTTGTATTCTGGGAAAGTGTAAAAGCATGAGAAAGAAAATCAACTCTGATATGATTAGGTATAAGTTGAAATAGAGAAGGGCTTTGATAGGCTCACAACATTTATCCACATTAAAGTACATTCCAAGACTCCTAATGTTTTCTTTTCCTGACCTTCCCTACCTTGAAGGGCTGACAAGATCTTTAGTCCTGTCATATCTTCTCCAGTGGGAGAAAAGCAACCTCACTGTTTCCAGTGATCCACTCATCTGCATGTGAATCACAGTTTCCTCAGCTTGAAAAAAGGGGAAGAGCAGAAAACCACAGATCTCCTCAAGCCACTTTTTGGGAGAAACAAAAGGAGGCAAACTTTTCTCCACTGATTGTTGCAGCTGCTTTTACCAAGCCATATATGGTTCCCTGTGGCTGAAGGTTCTTTGTTCAACTAAAGTAGCTCAGGTTCAGCCCTACAGGAAAAAAATATGTTTCGTTTCCTTCCTTCCTTCCTTCCTTCCCTCCCTTTTTTCTAAACTTTTTTTGCTTAGCCACTTCTGCTCACTGTAGTTTACTTAGCCTGAATTTCATCATTGTAAACCACATTTTTGGGATTCTGACTTACCAAACATAACTTTGTCCCTCAGCAAATAAACATATTTATCCTTTTTATGAAAAAGTTATATTACATTAGTCTGCAGTGAACATTGCATTACCATGGGAAGAGGGTCCAATCCATCCAACATTCGCCTGACATTGTTCACAATCTCCCTGGTATCATAGTTTGGAATCTTACATGCCCATCCTGTACCGATGCCCTCAGCACCATTTATTAAGACCATAGGAATTATGGGAATGTACCATTCAGGTTCCACACGCTGGTTATCATCATATAGGAACTTAAGAAGGTTATCATCTACTGCAGGAAAAAGTAGTCTTGCTAAAGGGCTTTAAAGAAAATAAAAATAAGACTTTTGGGTTATTTCAGTTTATAATTCAGTAAACTGTTAAACTGAATTGTTGTAGAACTTACAAGTTGTTAAACTAAACTATTTTTGAAATTTATATAGCAACTCATCTCACAAAAGAAGTGACTTTTATTCTCTTTAAAAATGAATTAGAAGTCTACAGCCATTCTAAATATTATATAGTGCACCTAGTGAAAATCTCTCCTCATGCAGTGTAATGTTAAAGAAACTTTCAATATGCACTGAGACTATTTGAATCTCTGAATGGGATGCCTATAAGTGCATAAAAACCAGACCTCCCCCTGCATCTGGTGTATGATCCAATCAAAATCACTTAACATGTTTCTGAACTTCATGGATTTTAAGTGTACTACATTGGAAATCACTTTATGCCATTAGAGACCACTGACTGCTTCAGCTTAGTATGTCTACATGAATTGAAGCTTCATGTGGCATTTTTAGTCAAATATGTCCATAGCAGAACACTATTTTGATTCTAAAACCTCAGTTACTGTTATTACTACCAAATGTCTTGCAGATCTTATGCAAAAATTATCAGATTGCATGAAAAAGTACCCTTTGATCCCAACTGAATAGTAAGTTATACAGAATTCTTGCCAAGATTTCAGAAGAGGTTTGCCATTGTTTCCTTCCTAGGGCTGAAAGAGAGTGACTGGCCCAAAGTCACCCATCTGGCTTTGTGCCTAAGGTGGGTCTAGAACTCATCCTGGTTTCTAGCCTGGTACTTTAACCACTACACCAAACTGGGTGTCCCTTTCTCTTATACAAAATACAAATTGAATGAAGGTTTGGCATTTTTCATTCTGTCCCTTTGTTTTTTGCAAGTTGTGGGGTTTTTGTTTTTTCATTTTAGGTATGTTGGGGAATTAAATAGGTTCTTGTATAATCCACTTTTGGAGTATGGTTTTCATTGTGCTATGCCCTACAGCCCTTGAGTTGACCAAAATGTTGTACTTCTGGACTAAGGAATTGAAATATTTATGTGGGTATTTCTTTCTAGTTACAGTATCCCCCACAATAACAATAATATACTTCCCAATTTGGTATTATTTCAAATAAAGCTCATTTCAATTTCTGTTTTGAACTAAACTTTACCTCAACATGGTGAAGATGTAACGAGGACTTGCAGCATCCTTGCCACCATGAAGCCTTGTACCAAACTGACCAACAGGCTGCAGCAAACTGACATTATTACTTCCAACAAAGTTCTGAGCCAAGTTGACAATAGTCATCATTAAAGCTTGCTAGAAAAAAAATATTAAAGTATTGTTACTAGCAAGTGGAAAACACAAATATTATGAGACAGTATAGAATAAATTGCTGATAAAACTACTTAAGGCTCCATCAGGTATGAAATTGGTCAGAGGAAAAAAAAAGAACAGCCCCACCCCATTATGAAATGACACACATTGTCAAGTTATCACTTTATAAATTATTCATTACAAACAACAGTGTTGGTGATGAGCATGGTTATGAGGAATTGGGAACTAAATGGAGTATTCTTTTTTTCCTCTCATTTGTCCCTAAGATTACCACAGCTGAAGCAAGAAGTCCTATCTTTTCACATCTGCCTATCTTGTTCCCCCAAATTATTCTTCCAAAATAATTAAAGTAAAACAGGCATTTTTTTTCTTTCTATACCCACCTCTCCATGGTGATAAGCAGACATCTCGGCCACAGAGCCAGCTAACTGAGCAACTTTAACCTCCCGTTTATCATTTCTCTTAAAGCAAGTGTACAAAACTTTACGCTGCCCTGGTTTAAAGCCTGAATTAAAACAGAAAAGGGCATATTTCAAAAGTGTAGTCTCTCAAAGTATTGCCAATATAGGAAAAAGATGCTTAATAAAACTGCACATTTAATCAGAAGCTCTAAATATATTTATGCATGTTAAATACAGTAAAATTATGTAACAAATACAAAGAACTGTAAATGTATCAATTTCTCATTTCCCAGTAAAATCTAATTATTGTTTTCTAAAATCATCAACACTTAATCCCATGACTATCTACAAAATAATTCAGTTCAGTTAGCAAGTCCTACATTTGATCTCCCGATACATGCCATTATAAAGCAAGCAAATTTAAGGGTAGTTTTACTACAGTTTCATTTGGAAAGAAGACAAGTGAATTAAAGAATAGCAACAACATCACGCACAAACATTATAGTTCAAGCAAAATTATTGTTATACATAAAATCATCTGATAGGGTATTCTACTACGTATCAGAGTTATCCATGAAAAAGTCTAATATTAATGCCAAGCTTAAAAGACAAAGGGAATGAGCAGTTTCAGATGTACAATTCAACTGCTAAGCCATTGCTGGAAAGCCATATATTTTATGCCTTTTCCTCCCTCTGTTTTTTTATTGGTTTGCCATAACCAAACAAGCTATAGTTATTAATACTTAGAAGTACTTCCAAAATATTTATAGACTACTTTGAACAATAGTTTCAACTTAAAGTATGAATTTAATTTCTGTTTAATACTAAAGAGTGCTTATAAACTGTACATCTCTGAAAATTATGGCTAAAGGAACTAAACTTTTTCTAGAGAGAAGGATGAAAATGAAAAAAATGCAAATAACAGTTATCTACTTTCCAATATAGTTACATATTTAAATGATAAAAAGAAGACATACATCACAGAAGTTCACTCACCATCAAGAGATGGGATGGATCGCTCGTTATCAGAGTTGGAAAAGAGAATCAATTCCTTGTTGATAAAGTCATTATAAGTGAGGTGCTTTGTCGCGGTACCATACAGAAATTGCTAGAAGAAATAACAATTATTATTACTTTAACAGTAACAAATAACATCATTTATTTCTCCTTAATACTCCAACGTTACCTCTGGTAATCCATGCAACCGACGCTGTCTTCTATCTTCCATGAAATTTGTCAGCCATTCTTTTCTCTCTTCAATTTTTTTCTTACTGAAGGCCTACAAAAACATAACACAAACCGTTCAAGACTACAAAAAAAAATAATAGATTGGGGTGACTATAAAACAGCAAGTTTTAATCAAGGTCCAACAAAGAAGCAATACATTAGAAATAACTAATAACTATAAGCTATGTACTGAATAACTGCACATGACCAGAGGTCAGAAAATAGTGTGTCCATCCCATGCTACATCCTAAAATACGTAACAGAAGCTAATGGTAGCATTTTTCTTTTACAAAAAATCCTAATCTGAAAGCAATCTAATAATCTGTGTATGACTTGTACACTGCTTCAAACATGTAGTAATGATTTAGATTAAGTTCCTATGCTTTATCAATGTTTGCAGTTTCTTTTTATTCCCTTTATTCCCAAATAAACAGAAAAAAAGAAAACTGGAAAGAAAAAAAGAAAAAAGCAACACAAGACCCATGGGGGGAAAACTAGTTTTAAACCTTGAGTCACAGAAAAAATATTGCTCAGTCTTTCCATTATTTTGACAAAGAGTTAAAACTATATACCTAGAGTGGCAACATTTTTCTGCTGCAGAACAGTAAGTTTTTTGCTGCACCCTAAATTCAATAAATCCATAGCAATCCGTCTAATTACATATATCACTACTGAAATAATCTTCATTTAGATTTGAAATATTTAAATCTACAAATAGAGATAATTTATGAACAAGTATATAAGTGTGATAAAGGTTATGATAGACATGGGAACCAGTATCATAATCAGAATGTTCTTCTTGTTCTCCCCTTCCTTTTCACAAGACCAACACAAATTTCCTTCCCTACATTATACTGACAAAGCTTTATATGCTTTCCAACTCAGAAAACATAATACCATCTTATGACAGGGCAAATATAGCATCTCATAAAAGAGCCGTGGTGGCGTAGTGGTTAGAATGCAGTATTGCAAGCTAACTCACTGCTCACTCCAGGAGTTCGACTCTGAATGGCTCAAGGTTGACTTAGCCTTCCATCCTTCCAAGGTTGGTAAAATGAGGACCCAGATTGTTGAGGGCAATAGGCTGACTCTGTAAACCACTTAGAGAGGGCTGTAAAGCACTATAAAGTGGTATATAAGTCTACAGGTGAAACTCGAAAAATTAGAATATCATGCAAAAGTTCATTTATTTCAGTAATGCAACTTAAAAGGTGAACCTAATATATGAGATAGACTCATTACATGCAAAGCAAGATAGTTCAAGCCGTGATGTGTCATAACTGTGATGATTATGGCTTACAGCTCATGAAAACCCCAAATCCACAATCTCAGAAAATTA
>NW_015390028.1:131060-140513 GCF_001527695.2 Protobothrops mucrosquamatus
CTAATTTTCTGAGATTGTGGATTTGGGGTTTTCATGAGCTGTAAGCCATAATCATCACAGTTATGACACATCATGGCTTGAACTATCTTGCTTTGCATGTAATGAGTCTATCTCATATATTAGGTTCACCTTTTAAGTTGCATTACTGAAATAAATGAACTTTTGCACGATATTCTAATTTTTCGAGTTTCACCTGTAAGTGCTATTGCTATTGCTGCATGCTGAGAGGATTCAGCTTTTATTTCCCCAAAAAATCTTTTCAATGTAATTCCATTTATATAATGGCACAACTGGTGAAAACTACACTTCATTTTTGTAAGCAAGCTTCATCAGGAAGTAAATGTAGCTACTAGATACATTTCAATTTGCTGGCTAGAACCTAAACAACATAGATGTAGCATTCTCCTTCACTGGACAAAACAAGTGACCGTGAGGTAAAATGGGCGGCCTATAAATTTTATAAATAAATAAACAATTTAAAAGTTCTAAAAGGCTGGCACTCACCTACATTTTATAAAACTGTGGAAAGTATTCAGGAAAGAAAATGAAAGGGTGAGAAGGATCAAGGAGGGCAAGAACATCCAAGCAGAAGGCCAAGATGAACCCTCTGTTATCCTCCTCTCTCTAATGAACCCTGAATATATGCTGAAACCCAAGATCTTATTCAATGAGGTAACAAATAGTTTAGCTAAACTGGCTTAATTGATAGAATTTGGAAATCTATATTTGTGATTCTGCAATTCCTTGCTTTGCTGCATTTCTCTTTCCCCAATAATTTCCTATCTTATATCTAGTGATACATTGGTTTAATAGGAAGTTTTAAATTAAAACTGCACATTTATATAACTACCCCTTACTTTTTGGGATTGGCACAAAGTTCACTGAGTTTTGTATTTCTGGGTTTTGAGCAAGAAAATCCAAAGCACTCTCCTTTTTAGATTTAGTTTTTTCCCCTTTACCTGATTTTGTTAATTTCCACAGCCTGACAGCATGCATATACAATTTTTCATCTAATAATAATAAACTTTATTACGGTCATAGACCAGCAATAGCCATCACTTTTTACAATATATTAAATAATAATAATAATAGTAAAAATAGTATTAACATTAATAGTAAATAATAACATCCCTGTTAAGAAAATACATGTTCTCAAAATGTTAGGGTCACTCCCTAGTTTACGTGAGTGGATAGCCGATTAATGTGTGAGTAAATATAATGTTCCAAACATTATTAGAGATATCTCCCGAAAATTGGCACAAATTGACGACTATAGGTCTGTAACCAATTTTTTTCTTGTTGACATTGCCGCAACACAGTATTTTGCCACTGCATGCGTGATAGAAGGATTTGAGTCTTGGAGGAGAAAGCCTACATAAAAATTGTCTGCCCTCCCTGGCAATCTCTCTAATAAGGGGAGAATTTTTCATCTCATGAAATTCTGCATGTAGTACTGAATCAGTCTGATCACATTTTATTTTATTTTTGTAAGGTTAGGTCACTCTCATCAGAGTTTTTCTTTTACTGTGGTTTCTTACAGATTTTTGCCATATGAATTTAGATATCATGTGTTTAATTGGTTCATAATCACTTAAGGTATTTGCCACTACAAAAGCCAATGATTGACACCATAAATATGTAATTCTAACTTCACATATAGGATGTTATATCTACATTAGATCGAACTATTCAGCATATAGATCATGTTGGAATCATGTTAGCACATGGTAAATAGCAACACGTATCATAATGGTATTTTATTAATCTTTTGATATAAATTCAGAAACAGTTTTATAAAATTAGGAAAGATACCTAATGGTCAATTAAAATGATGTACATTGAAATAATACACAAGACCAGATTTAAATAATTTAAATCAGGGCTTTTTTTGTCAGAGAACACCCAGAACGGAGTTCCAGCACCTTTATAATAATAATAATAATAATAATAATAATAATAATAATAATAATAATAATAATAATAATAATAATAATAATAATAATAATAATAATAATAATAATAATAATAATAATAATAATAAAGTTGGAAGGGACCTTGGAGGTCATCGAGTCCAACCCCCTGCTCAGGCAGGAAGCCCTACACCATTTCAGACCAATGGCTGTCCAGTCTCTTCTTAAAAACTTCCAGTGTTGGAGCATTCACCGCTTCTGGAGGCAGGTTGTTCCACTTGTTAATTGTTCTGTCAGGAAGTTTCTAGGGTAGGCAAGGTGGGTTGTATGACGTGTGTGAGTTCCGGCACCTTTTTTTTTTTTTTTTACAAAAAAAGCACTGATTTAAATAATTATGATTAACAAAAAAAGATAAATTATTCCAGCAGATATTTACCAATGTAATGGCTGCATCGTCTTCAGGACCAGCATATTCAAATAAAATCCGATGTCTTTCCATATCTGCAAAATATTCTTTTGCTTCTTTAGCAGTGCTGGTGCCTAAACCTAACTCAATCCGAAAGAAAAAAATCTCTATATTTTAATATATATTTTTCTCTCAATCTATTACAAAGTAATTTAAAAATAACTCAAGAAGACCAACAAAGTACAGCTAAAACAGTTTACTATTAATCCAATAGCGATTATATAAAGATTTCAAAATTTTTAATCCAATTAAAATTAGTATTGCAAATGACAATTTGAAGGCAACTGAAATGAAATTGATTTCAATGTAGTTTAAAGTGTATTTTGAATTAAAAATATTTTTGGAACTTGGAAAAGGAGAAAAGGAGCTCAGTACAAACCTTTATAGTATTTTATTTTCCATGCTTTATGATTCTCCATATGTTTTTTCCATTCATCAAATTCAGGAATACTATAGAAGGAAAGTTCCTGCTTATTTTTACTTGCCTGAAAATAAAGAGAATCTCAATTAAATTTTACTTTAAAGTTTTACTGTGTTTTATAAAAATTATACATGATATTGTTTATGATTATTTCAAGCATGCTGGGTGCCAGCATGACAGACCCCCAACTCATAATGGGTAAATCCTAATAGGGCTCAAAAAGATATTTTACAGGCACATTGGCTTGGCATATATGCCATGCCATTAGAATGAATAATATACACATTTCAAGCTTTTCAAGGACTGGATATAGAATAATTAATTAGGAGCCCTGGTGGCGCAGTGGTTAGAATGCAGTACTGCAGGCTAACTCTGTCCACAGCCTGGAGTTCGATCCATCCTTCCGAGGTTGGTAAAATGACGACTCAGATTGTTGGGGGCAATATGCTGACATTGTAAACCGCTCAGAGAATGCTGTAAAGCACTATGGAGTGGTATATAAGTCTAAGTGCTATTGCTATTAAATTAGGACACTAGAGAAGGTGGAAACAGTGTCAAAGGAAACTTTCCATGATGCTCTGAGAAATTGCCATTTCACATAATAAATGCTGACATTATACTAAGAAATGAAAGCAACAGGTTTATATTAAGTTCAGTAGAGCTTTATTGCTGTGAAGGATTCTGTCCATGCTGTATAATCAAAGCTGCAAACACAAATATTAAATCATGCTATAATGCTTTATGTACAGCATTACTTTTGTTGAAGAAAACAAAATATCCTAGATTTTTTTCTTCTGCAGACACCTTAAATTGAAAAGTACAATAATATGTAATATTTAATATTTAAATTATATAAAATGTAAATTTGTATCTTTTTTTTTACAATTTTTAATTTTTTCTCACACTGGTACTTCCTAATCAAAATGCTGTCTTTAGAATTTTCCATCAGGATGCCAACTAATTTTCTTAAGTCTCTAATCATTCTTAAATATATGGAACATACACTTGAATACTGGAAGAAGAATATAAATGCTTCATTTCAAATACTAAACGAACAGTTTTACCTCTGTTTTACTAGTTATAGCATGTATAATGTTAATTACCTTTACAATTGGAGTAATGAATTCTTCAAGGAAACCATGTTTCAGAAGTGAAGGCCAATTGTGATGAATAAAATTGATTAGCAAACCCTTAATGTGTGATCCATCTTGATCCTGAATAAAAAAGTAAAGATGAATGCATGATTCCATTTTCACTATTTAAAAAAAAATAAATGAAGATTCATTTATGGGTGCTTTGAAAGCAATTTAGAAAACACACAGATAATCTCTAGCTCTGGATAGGATGGCACTACCCCAAACAGACCCAGTGCACAATCTGGGGGTCCTCCTAGACTCACAGCTCCTGCTTGAAGAGCAGGTGGCAGCTGTGGCTAGGAAGGCTCTTGCACACCTTCAGGTAGTGTGCCAGTTGCACCCATTCCTGGACTGGGAGGTGCTGCTCACCATCACCCATGCCATTGTAACCACTCGCTTAGATTACTGCAATGCTCACTACATGGGGCTGCCCTTGAAGAGCATTTGGAAACTTCAAATGGTGCAAAATGCAGCTGCACAGGTAATAAATGATGCCGGTTACACGGCACACATAATACAGTACCACTACTCCGTGAGCTGCGCTGGCTACGGTGTGTTTCCGGGTGCAAGTCAAGGTGCTGTTTGTCACCTTTAAAGCCCTACATGACTCGGAACCAGGTTACCTGAGAGACTGACTTTTTCCAAGAGTACTGTATCTACCTGATCAACTCAATCCAACAGATTGGGCATACTGCAGATCCTGTCAGACAAAGAGTGTTTGACTGGCAGGAACTAGAAGATGGGCTTTCTCTGCTGTAGCCCTTGCCTTATGGAATATTCTCCCCTTGGAAATTAGAATGTCCCCAACCCTGTTGGCCTTTCGCAAGGCTTTAACAACTTGGATATGTACCCAGGACTGGGACTTGAAATGTGTTAGGGGCCCTGTTACTTGGTTTTACTCTTAGTTGATTAATCATCACAACTGATGTTTTTATTTATTTTGTGGATATTTTTACTGTTTTACTTTTTTAAATTGTTTTATAATTTTAGAATTGTAAGCTGCCCAGAGTCACTTGATTGAGTTGGGCTGCTATAGAAATTGAATAAATAAATAAATATACATATACAGCAGTTGACACTACAGGAGTCAAAATTACAATGGCGCAGAATGAAATTATGACGACACTGAATGGACTTACAACATGTACCCACAGTTATGGCTGCTGCAGCACCTCCACAGTCAACCCAATCTGCTCGCCCTTATGACCGACTGCAGGGACGCTGAAGCTGCCCCACACCTGTCTACCTTTCCCCCCATCCTGCCCTGCCCCCATTCCTTGGGCCTCTTTGTCACACAGCTGTGTTCCAAGAGGCCTTGGGCCTGCTTCCCACCCTGCTTGGTCCCACATTATTGGGTCTACCCAGCCCCTTCATGCCTCACTCCACTTACCCTCTTCCAAAGATCACCTTTCCCAAAGAGATTCACCCAATCTGCCATGCAGCCTTCCTATACAGAAGCCACCTGGTGCTATCCCAGGTGCCATTTTTGAAGCAACCAAAATTCTTGCAATCCATGTGAGGCCACATGTGAGCTGGGGAGGTGCTGCAGTGCTGGCCTGTACCAGGCCTCCCAGGGTCTCCCCCATCCACTGTGGCACCCCATGCTCCACTTAACAATCCATGCAATCACTAAGCAGCCACAACAGGGAGAGCCAGGATTGTGATAGTTAAGTGAGGCATTCACATGGCCACCTTGCTGAATGACAACAATGTCTTATGACCATAATTCCAGGCTCAATTGTGGCTGTAAGTAGAGGACTAACTGTATTGTTTCTATTTTCATTCTACAATTCACGTAGAATTGAATGAACATTACAGTTTTAAGTACTTCACCTTTATGTAGGCCCAGAACTCAAGCAACATATACAAAATTATTTAAAAAAAATAAAATATATAATATGAACAATAAAAATACAGTAAGTATAATTGAAAATATATCAGAAAACTGTAATAGCAGAACACCCTAAATAAATCACCTATTAAAAATCTTTAAAAATTGCAGAAACTCTTTAAGAATTATTGGAAAACTTTTCTGCCCAGAATCAATCACTTCAAAAAAAAAATGGAAAGTTGTTTATCCTGTTTATTTTAATAAAAACAATATGAATGTCACCAAGGAACAAAGTAGACAGATTGCCAGAAAAGAGGTCAGCAAACTAAACAAAGTCTGAACAGATAAGCAAATCAGAAGTACACAAAGCAATAGAAAGAATATCAGAAAGGAAAGGATTCTTGGATGGATATTTAATTTTAAAACTTAAACTGACCTGATCAGTCATAATCATAATTTTGCCATATCTTAATGTTTTCAGAGACTCTGGATCTTCATAACTTTTCTTATATTGTAGACCAACTATTTTTATAATGTTATTAATTTCTGCATTTTCCATAATCTGTGTATAAATGTAAAATTGAAACAAGCCACTTTAGTAAGTACATGTATGTACATTAGCTATGCCCTAGATAATTTTTAAAATGGCTTGTCTTACCTGTTTATGAGATGCCTCACGAACATTAAGAATTTTTCCCCTGAGTGGAAATACCCCATATCTATCTCTTCCAATAACACCCAAACCAGAGACAGCTAAAGATTTGGCAGAATCTCCCTCAGTTAAAATTAACGTACAGTCCAAGGAATGTTTGCCACCTGCAAAATTATGAAAAGAGGAACCAAAAAGCAAAGAAAGAGCGCTGAAGCAATCTTTAGCCCAAACCTTAATTCTTAGAGAATAGCACGTTAAGAAAAAAACAGTTTATTAAAAATACAGATACACATACTTGACATGAATTTCTTTTTAAATAGTACACTCCTTAACCATGATGTAACTATGTACCATGTGAATTCACCTATGCTGAAAAATACACATTTTAAGCATGTTCAACTTTGCAAGAATATTTTCCTGAAGTATATGCATGTTTGTAGTCACTAATTAGTGACTTTGGAAGGATGTATTTATAAGAAGTATCCTGAATGACTGTTAGCTCTTACCAGCATCATTAGCATCATCAAGTTTTGGAATGCCTTTAATTTTACTATGTTTCACTGATGAACATTTTTTGTTCAGCTGTATCTGTGCCTTGAATTTCACCCAGTTCAGTATACTTTCTACAATGCCGCAGTTAGAAGCCTATAAAAATTGAATTCACAGTCACGTTTAAAAATAGCAGAGAGAGATTTACATTCAAAATAACCAAATGTACCAAAGCATTAAAATCCACTTTTTTCTTAGAATATATCACAGAAATATGTCAGTCTATTCTTTACACATCTTAATATTTCCTTATTTTCATTCTCATAATGTGTTAACAAACCACACAGTATATTATATAGTACTCAAACAGCCACAATACCTAAGAAGTGAATTGCATGTTATATCCCCAAGGCTAGATAACATTTTACAGGACAGTTAATAAATATCAGTATTTATTAATTAAAAACTAACAATTTAAAATATCAGAACATTACTCTTGTATTACTTTTCAGTTTCTGAAATGTAAACTCCAACATGGATTTTACTTTCCTTAAAGAAATTGACCATTTTACTTTCTCCAAATGATTATGGTTATGAAATAAATATGTAATACTTACTGCTTTAAAAAACCTTTCTGATAATTGACATTTGGACCCAAAACTTTTAGGCTGGAGTGTCATGTTCTCTTTTGTTTGAGAATCAAAAGAAGGGTTTTCAATGAGACAATTAATAAAAACCCATATGTGGTTCTTTACCTGTTCAAAATATATATATATACACAAACAAATGAAAATCAGAAAACAAAGATACTGAAATAATGAACCAATATTTTTTGTGGAATAATTTTAAAACATGAAGATCAACTTGCCTGGAATGGTTTTACTGAAACACCAGCTTTGTTCTTTTTTTTAACCACCTCTATCAATTTTCCAACAATTTGATCTACCACATAATCGACATGCCTACCTCCCTTAAGGTGAAAAAATAAAGTAAGTTTCTGTCATTGCATTTTATGTTTTTATGAATATAAAACTATTTATAAAGATAAAAGTCAAAAGCACATTAATTTCATGTCAAACATTATGCTGTGTATTATTTTAACCACTCTGAAGTATGCAAAGTAACTCACCTTTGTGGTAGCAATACTGTTCACAAAACTAATTTGCTGGAATCCCTTCTCACTTAAAGTAAGACAGACATCCCAGCGTTCATTAGCAAGTTCATGAATAACTTTTAGAGCAAGTCCAGTTTCATCTAACTTGTCCTTTACATAAAGGTCAACGTAACTACGAAAACCATTCACCTAGGATTTAACAAAAATAATCACATTCTGTTTCAAACACATATAATTCCCATTATATAAATATTTTACTAAAGCTCTTACAGGTAGTTTCTTTCCATTAAGCATAACTTTGACTCCTTTACATGCTCCTGCCAAATCATAAACTCTTCTCGTCATAAGGGCTACTATATCTTTATCAAGCTTTTCCATCTTAAACTTAGAAAGATCTGGTTGGAATGTCACACACGTATAGTCATCTCCTTCAAAATGTTTAATCTTAGGGTCTGAAGTCTTCATCATATTATTCATCCAGGTCTTTATTTAAAACAAAAAATAAAGAACAAGCATATGCATTAATAGAAAATTGTCCTGTCCTCTGAGAAAAAAAAACACAGCTGTAAAGAAATGTTTTTCATTCAGTCAGAATTAATTAGATGTTTCTTTTTTCATTTAGTTTCCATATAAACTAAAACATTAAGGGTATGTTGAAGAATATATTTTAATTATTTTATATTTTTCTTTTAAAAAACTAATCCACATGTTCACATTATGTGTAATCGTTAATGCACTAAATACAATGTGACTATTTCCCACATCATCACTAAATTAATTTATGAAATACTGACTGGATACTGAATAAACTGGAAAAAATAATTCAGGCTTCTGAACAACAGTATTTTTGGTACGTTCTCCATTAAGACTAAAAGAACAGACATGTGCTTCTACAATTACATGTATTTGGATAAATTCTATTTTCCTGTTTTTTTAATAAGAGAAATACCCTTATGATCTGAACTTATATACTGTTCTATCATCGCTTTAAAAAAATAACCACATAAGAGGTATGTTAAGAAAGCAAAGGGAAACAATCATACCTGTTTAAAACTATGTTTGTATTCCTTGCAAGCAGTCTCAACTGTAAACTTTGTACTGAATATATTACAAAGTTTTGCACCATAGCCATTACGACCACCTGAAAAGGTAAGGAACATTTAGAAAAGAATACTTCTCAAAATGTTACTGCTTACACTGACTCTTCCCCACTGACACAAACCATGCATCAGCAAATGTTATACAGGTGAAACTCGAAAAATTAGAATATCGTGCAAAAGTTCATTTATTTCAGTAATGCAACTTAAAAGGTGAACCTAATATATGAGATAGACTCATTACATGCAAAGCAAGATAGTTCAAGCCGTGATGTGTCATAACTGTGATGATTATGGCTTACAGCTCATGAAAACCCCAAATCCACAATCTCAGAAA
>NW_015390028.1:140758-144270 GCF_001527695.2 Protobothrops mucrosquamatus
ATGAGCTGTAAGCCATAATCATCTTACTTATGACACATCACGGCTTGAACTATCTTGCCTTGCATGTAATGATGCAAATGTCGTATTCCTCTTGTCAAGCCGCTCCTGAACAACAAACAACATCAGAAGCGTCTTACCTGGGCTAAAGAAAAACAGAACTGGTCTGTTGCTTAGTGGTCCAAAGTCCTCTTTTCTAATTTTTCGAGTTTCACCTGTATTGTGTTTTAACAAACAACTACTGTAGCACTTTTGGAATTTGCAGCAGGAATGTGAAGTTAAATCTTCCACTTGGTTCCACTTACAAAACTCTTAACTTCCATGAATTAAAACATGAAATACCATGAAATTGCTATTACTACTTAAAAATAATCATATAGGTTATGCTGAACGAAGTGTATTACCTGTAACTTTTTTTTCATCATCATCATCATAATTACTGGATGTTAACAGCTGTCCAAAAATTAAGGCAGGAACATACATCTTTTCCACTTTATGTTCCACAACAGGAATACCTTTTCCATTATTCCAAATACTTACAATATTTGACTCACTGGAAGTGAAAATAATAAACATTTTAACCCCAGAAAAGTTGCCTCTTATGTACTTTTCAACAATGTAAGCCAAATGATACAGTCTATCATACATTAATTAAAAGTATGGAGTAGGAGTTTTCTGTGTTCCAGAGATCCCCTAGAATTCTTCATATTAAAAGTTCCTCAGTAAGATGAGTAACAACATTTCACAAATTCACAAGCTACCCGATTATCAGTGAGTCACTGCAGCTACCATCCTGTGCCAGTGGTTCTCAACCTGTGGCCTGGGGGTCCGCGAAGGCTTGAAGAAATGTTATGATTTAAATCTTGAGTTATGTCTTGGTGGTATTTAAAAGGGGTCTGTGGTGAAGAAAAGATTGAGAACCACTGTCCTGTCCTGTGTTAGAGTAATTAAGATAAATAAGGCAAATTTCACAATGTTATCATTGGTAGAGCACCACAAAGTGCACCAATAACTTTTCTCCAATGCAACATGGGGGACGGAACTGGTATATGACATCCTACCAATAGTCTCACTGTCCATCATAGAAAATGATGTTATTGATAGTGCACAATAGTGTGCATCAATATCTTTTCTTCAATGTTGAGAGAAGTGGTGGTTGCAGTTACAATTTTCAAATTAGAATCTTGCCTGTATTTTAGAGTATATTTTAGTTAAAACAATATGTTGGTTACAAGCCTTGCCACTACCCCTGTGTTCTACAACAACACACAATCTTATTCAATGCAGTGGGATTCCGAAACAGATAGGTCAACATGAGAACTCATTGTAGGTAGAAAATTTGAAAAATGGGAATTTAAAACATATTTAATGTGCATTAATGCCCATGATAAAATATTCAAATAATTTGCAGGTGCAAGTCTCTCTATTGTCTCTGTGATTGGGAAATCTTTGTCATACAGCTCAGCTTGTTTTGTATCATTGTACTGCACATTAATGTACTCTTATGTGCAGTGTTTAAATCCTGTTCTTGTAGACATAGCGCTAATATTTTTCTTGGTTTGCCAGACAACAAATAGTCATTCATACCAACAGATCAAAAGCATAAAGGACAGAAGGACTTTCTAGATTGCTAATCTGAAGCCTCAAATTTACAATCAAATTTAGTACACATCTAAAAATATAATAGACATTTTACCAGAATCTCAGAAGAATGACTGTAAACCACTTCATATATTTGGGATCTGGGACTTACCTCAGCTGAAGCATACAGCCTTTTTTGGTGTGCAACTCACACTCCTCATGGGACAATGGGCTACAGGAGTCATTCAAGTCACAATTCTGGGCCCATTCTTATATGGTTTTTTCCCCCAGTTTGAGGGAGTTTGAGGAATGACTGTATTTTCCCTCCTAAAGGTATTGCATCCACATTCCAACCTTTATTTTGACATTATTGTAGTCAAATTTCACCAGGGCAATGTTATGATGTTTCAAGAAGGGTCAAATTAAA
Organism: Protobothrops mucrosquamatus; assembly: GCF_001527695.2. NCBI lineage: Eukaryota > Metazoa > Chordata > Lepidosauria > Squamata > Viperidae > Protobothrops > Protobothrops mucrosquamatus. Next base: position 142,764 of record NW_015390028.1, read on the forward strand.
TCCTGGGGTGGAGCTTTATAGCTCAGGTATTGCTTTTCCTTATCTAAAAATCTGCATCTCCTCTTACATAAAAACTTCTATGGAAATCTTATTCATAACAAAGAACACTGCCACAAACTTAAAAGAGCTCTGCTAGAAAATATATGAATTAGAACCCAGAATATTTAAGAGCATAAAGTTGAAGAAGAGGAAAATGATATTGGGAATGAATATCACTGAACCTTCAGTGCAGCAGAACTTTTATTGTAGCCTTCCTTAGATCTGTGCCTTGCAATAATCCTGTCTTTGAGCTCTGCAGGCAGTTCCTTTGACCTCATGGCTTTTTCTCTGCTACAGTATGCATTCTCAGCTGTGAGGCCTTCTATAGAGAGGTGTGTGTCTTTCCAAATCATGTCCAAGCAATTTAATTTACCACAGGTGGACACCAATCAAGGTGTAGAAACATGTCAGCAACATCAAGAGAAATGGGAGACACCTGAGCTAAATTTCACATGTTGTTGCAAAGGGTCTGAATACTTATGCCAATGTGATATTTCAGTTTTTTCTTTTTAATACATTTACAGACATTTATAAAATTCTGTTTTCACTTTGTCATTATGGGGTACTGAGTGTAGATTAATGAGAAAAAAAATGAATTTCAACAATGGTAGAATCAGGCTGCAGCATAACAAAACTGACAAAAGTGAAGGGGGTCTGAATACTTTCTGAATGCACTGTACATTCAGAAATGTCATATGACAACTGTTACAATTTAAACAAGCAAATAAAAACTGTATCTTGAACAGATATTCAAATTAAATTTCTTCATTGAAGTATCTTTATATATTCAATTCATGTTATTTTATAATAAACTAAATGCTTCCTTCCATTTTAATATTTAATACAAATAAGCATTTTAACACTCCTGTCCCCAAATTAACGCTTACAATGAGAGATAGATTTAAAAAGAAATTAAAGATACCACACTGCAGGAGTTTCATTCTTTCATTCTTAAGACAGTCAAAAAACATTACTTTATTTAAAATATTCCTATCTTACTGTTTATCATGCTATGCATCTTCAGTGGTATAGCACTAGACCAGGGCTTTTCAACCAGTGATACGGGTACCACCTGTGTTACATTGGCACCTGGCATGTGGTACGCGACCATCCTAGAAAAGTGATAGCAGGGGAGGGGAATGAGCTGAACCGGTGGCAGCACCACACAAGCCTGAGCGAGAGACGGCTGGAGCTGCAGGGCTGTCAGGGGTCAGCGGAAGCGCCAGGATCAGCGGCAGGCTCCAGCTGGAGCTCTGCACTGATCCTGGCGCTTCTGCTGAGCCCTGAAGAAGCACCAATCAGCTGGAAAGCAGCACTGATCCTGGTGCTTCTGCTGAGCCCAGAAGAAGCGCCGATCAGCTGGAATGTTGCAGCATCTCCAGGGTCTTGTGATTTACATTCAGATGCTTGGCAACTGATTCATATTTATGACGGTCACAGTGTCCCAGGGTCATGTGAAGTGACCAAA
>NW_015390028.1:144695-152922 GCF_001527695.2 Protobothrops mucrosquamatus
ATCCCCAAAAACTACAGTTAAAAACATAAGTAAAAACAAATATTGGTAATTTGGTCAAGTTAATTTAAAAATTGCTTTAAAACCCCCATTAAAATTTTCCCCTAGGCCAGTCCTGCAAGTTGGAATAACCATGTCTTAAGGGCGCGGCGGAAGGAAGGGAGATCAGGGATCACCCTGATCTCTGGGGGTAGCTCATTCCTTGCTAGGCGACTGGTGGTACTTGGATGTTGCCATATCCTAAAAGTGGTACAATGGGTTAAAAGGTTGAAAAGCACTGCACTAGACAACCCCATGACCTGTCGGACAACCTTTGAGAGAAAGGTAGTAAGAGTTGGATGTGACCAGAATGAACATTAAATTTTAGGCTGACCATATTGTTTTACACCAATGCTGGATGGTCCCATGATCATCTAAGAAGAGTATATATCATAAATAGAAAAATAATTGTAGTGGCAAATGAACTTCAATAATAAGTCAATATTTATTTATCTAAACAGATAAACAGAATGACCATGGGTGGGCAAAAAAGCAGCAGGAGCGACTTTCCAACTATCTGCCCACTTTCCCATTGACTTTGCTTGTGGGAAGCTAGCGGGAAGTGTAGGAAATCACAATCATGTGACTGTGGGGACGCTTTAATGGCCACAACTTTGCAAATAAAACTGTTTTGAACATTGTAAAAATTTCAATTCCACAGGAGTAATAGGTCCTGGATTTTTTATGCATATAAGCTACCAAATTTTAGGTACCTTGATTCAAAAGTTGTTGCAGTATAATGCACTGTTTGAGCTAACTTGAGGGTACAAGCAGATAAACACAATGAGAAATTTAGTTGTATATAGATTACATAAATGAACAAACATTACTTACGGATCAATTGATATTTTGATATATGTCATATTCTTATCTCTTTGCTTATTGTCAGCTGCATTTACTAGAAATAAATAAGCATTCATTAGTGGCAATAACTTCTATTAAACATTTTAAAAAATTCAAATAGGTTAAATGCTGTACTTTTCTATTTTGGTAGATACAACAAATCTGAGCAACTGTGCAAGTTGAAGCTCCAGGCCACAGAGCTCAATTCAACTTTCCTATAGTATGATTTAGGATAGTTCTAGGATAGATTTACTCTGCCAGAAATAGATGTCAATGTTCTACCTTTATATTTTGTAATTCATTTTCTACCCTTTCTATATAAAAACGTACACTAAAAGGCACCTTGTATGTTATGTCTATGCCCGTCTTCAAAGATGAAAAAAGCCAACAAGAAAGTTCTTAAGTCATCTACTGTTCAGATAAAATATTTTATTCTTTCAGGTTTCCTATACTTTTAACTTCTATCAGCTGAGACATTTCAACATCTATTTTTTCCTTTTATTGTATAATACAGAAAAAATGTTGGATTTCTAAGTAAGATGCATTAGAAGTAAAGAAACCTGCTAGCAACAGTACATAGCAATGTAGTAATTCTGTCAATGAAACTGCAGCCTTGTGCAATGCCACTGTTACAGGAAAAAATCATAGTGAAGTAGGATAAAGAGAAAATGTACAGCTAGGAAACTATAAATTTCTGTGACTTAGTGAAAAACTAAAACTATTTTAGCAGAACACTATTAATCTGCCAACATTCATAGGGCCATTTATTTCTACAGTAGATGTTAACAGACATATCAATGTACTATCTTCTTGATTTGCAATACTTAGGAAAATTTGTTATAGCTGATTTTCAGGATATTGTAAATATAAGAATGTTAATTTGACTGTGAATCATGCTGTCCCCAGTGATTCAAATCAACCTGCTGAATATCTTTAAAAAGCATATGCTGATATTTGACATGAGATTGTAATGAGGAAATATGAAATAAGGATGTAAAACAAAGTTATGGTATGTTAATAGCAATCTTGATTAAGTTACTATTGAGCTAAATGACCACTGCAAAATTATCACTGATTGGTATAGCTTCTCACTTTTTACCCATGAGGATTTTTCATAGAAACTTTTCAAAAAATTCTTCTAGGTCACAGATAAATAACCTGGATGTGGGAAAATGTGTATACATTAGGAGTATTTTTTTTTATTTACAAGACTAAATTCTACATGCTATAATCCTTTAAATACACAAAAGTCCTCAGCACTGGGTACTTTTACCATTCCAAACAAAATTCTCGGACTACATTATAATAATTAACTTTTGACTACTGTAGTTAACTGCATTAACTACAACTGAGGGACTGTGAAATGGGTGTAGCACTCTTTGTTCTCCATCCCCTTTCACCATGAACAATATATTGATATTATATTTTGCACAACATTCTAAGGGAATTAAATTCACTTACAGTGATTTCAGTCCAAGCATCACATTTGAAATTTTACAAATGTTGCATTAGGTAAGAATTATTTCACTAGTTAGTGAGATATAATTGTAAACTACATTTTAATAATATTAGAGAGGAATAAATTCACAAATAATTCTGACAGAAAAGAACAGATGATGCCTTGGGGTCTTTTCATCTCTTTAACATGTTAATACGTTTACCATCAGCAACATTGTATCCACAAAATGGCAAAATATACCTGTATTCTTCCACTTCAAAATAATTTCCAAATGCTGTTAATATATTATTGTTATAAACACTTACCAAGAATTTCATCAAATATTTTATATAAGCCCGGAACAAAAGTAACCTCTCTACAATTCATTCCTATGTCTTCATCAAACACCCACATCAACTGTAAATAAAAAGTTTATTTTATGAATAAAAGTTTTATAGATACATTATTTTAAAATATCTTAATAGACATACCTAGGGTTTTTTTTTAAAAAAACTGCTCATTATATTTTTGTCATTTAATCAATCAATTTATCTTACCATTCACTCATCGGATGACTCTGCGCTGCTAACAAATGTGAAAAAATAGGAAAAAATGCAAACTGCCATTTGAGAACACCCAAGTACAAGCATGATTTCATATATTCAAACAATATTAACTCCTCAAATAAAGAGGAAATGGAAATTACCTGAGTTAAAGGTTCTACTGAACCAATGTATGTATCAGGACGGATAAGGATATGCTCAAGTTGAGTCTTTTTTTGATAAACTCTCTCAACAGACATCTTTTTTGAGTCATTTTTTTGTCTGTGTTCAGGTTCTTTTTTTGAAGCATTGTTTTGAATATCAAACAGTGTCTGAAATAAATCAAGAAAAAATAATGTAAGTCCTAGTTTTGACTTACTCAGAAGCTTTGGAAAATACATTATTGGTATTGCAATAATTATAATCTAGAAATTAATCTACTCCCTCACAATTTATATTTGTCGTTTTTATCTTTCTCAGCCAATGGGCATCTTTGAAATTTGGAGGGGCAAGCAGATATTGTTGAAAAATAACTATCATGAGGAAAGTCTTGTACATTTAGGAAATAACTGCTAAGGTGAATGTGAAGACAGCTATGCTACTCCTTTCCACCTTTTTTAGCACTTGAAGAAGCTCTCTACCATGCCAGTTTACTCTTGTATAGCTTGGGAAACAGGCTTGCATATTTCTAAACAAAATATCGGACTGCACCTATTAATTTTCTTAGATGACATTGGGCCTACATGGGCTTACAGGTTCAATGGATATAAAAAGGCTAAACACCCCTGTTAAAATGCAAGGTTTTTGTGATGTAAAAAAAATCAGACCAAGACAAATCACTTCAGAATTCTTTCCACCTTTAATATAACATATAAGCTGTACAATTACATTGAAAAACAAACTGAAACCTTTTAGGGGGAAAATAACAATAAAAAATGTACAATAATGTGGTTGCATAAGCATGCACACCCTCTTATAATTAGGGATGTGGCTGTATTCAGAATTAATCATACTACTACTACTACTACTACTACTACTACTACTACTACTAATAATAATAATAATAATAATAATAATAATAATAATAATAATAATAATAATAATAATAATAATGTTGGAAGGGACCTTGGAGGTCCAACCCCCTGCTCAGGCAGGAAACCCTATACCAGGGGTAGGCAACTCATGGCTGGCTCAGGAATTCTGGGAGTTGAAGTCCACAAGTCATAAAAGAGCCAAGGTTGCCTACCCCTGCCCTATACCATTACAGACAAATGGCTGTCCAATCTCTTCTTAAAAACTTCCAGTGTTGGAGCATTCACAGCTTCTGGAGGCAGGTTGTTCCACTGGTTAATTGTTCTAACTGTCAGGAAGTTTCTCCTTAGTTCTAGGTTGCTTCTCTCCTTGATTAGTTTCCATCCGTTGCTTCTTGTCCTGCCTTCAGGCGCTTTGGAGAATAGCTTGACTCCCTCTTCTTTGGGGCAGCCCCTGAGATATTGGAAGACTGCTATCCTGTCCCCCCTCGTCCTTCTCTTCGTTAAACTAGACATACCCAATTCCAGCAACCGTTCCTGATATGTTTTAGCCTCCAGTCCCCTAATCATCTTTGTTGCTCTTCTCTGTACTCTTTCTAGAGTCTCAACATCTTTTTTACATCGTGGTGACCAAACTGGATGCAGTATTCCAAGTGTGGCCTTACCAAGGCATTGTAAAGTGGTATTAACACTTCACGTGATCTTGATTCTATCCCTCTGTTAATGCAGCCTAGCACTGTGTTGTCTTTTTTGGCAGCTGCAGCACACTGCTGGCTCATATTTAAGTGATTGTCCACTAGGACTCCAAGATCCCTCTCACAGTTACTACTATTGAGCAAGGTACCCCCTATACTATACCTGTACATTTGGTTTTTCTTGCCTAAAGGTAGAACCTTACTTTTTTCACCATTGAATTTCATTTTGTTAGATAGCGCCCAATGTTCAAGTCTGTCTGATGTTAAATGCTACTCAGTACACACCTGCCATCAATTAAAGAGACTCTGATCAAGCCCATATAAACTTCAGCTGTTCTAGTAGGATTTTTCTGACATTTACTCAGTTGCCTCTTACAGCAAAACCCATGGTCTGCAAAGAGCTTACAAAGCATCAAAGGCAGGGGTCTTCAAACTTGGCCCTTTTATGACTTGTGGACTTCAACTCCCAGAATTCCTCAGCCAGCATGCCTGGCTGAGGAATTCTGGGAGTTGAAGTCCACAAGTCATAAAAGGGCCAAGTTTGAAGACCCCTGATCAAAGGGATCACATTGCTGGAAGATATCAGTCAGGCGAAGGTTAAAAATTTTTTCCAAGGCATTGGAAATATCATGGAACACAGTGAAGACAGTCATCAATAAGTGGAGAAAATACGGCAAAACAGTGACATTACCAAGCACTGAATGTCCCTACAAAATTGATGAAAAAACAAGAAGAAAACTGGTTCTAGAGCAGGGGTGTCAAACTCGCAACATCACATGACGTGTCGCGATGTATCGCGACTTTTTTCCCATTGCCAGCAATGGGGTGGGCGCGGTTTCGGCATGACGCATCTGGCCCGCGGGCCGGCAGTTTGACACCCCTGTTCTAGAGGCTGCCAAGAGGCCTACAGCAGCATTAAAGGAGCCTCAGGAATTTCTGGCGTGTACTGGCTGTGTACTACATGTGACAACAATCTCCCGTATTCTTCATATGTCTGGGCTGTGGGGTAGGGTGGCAAGATGGAAGCCTTTTCTTACAGAGAAAAACATCCAAGCCTGGCTACATTTTGCAAGAATCTACATCAAGTCTGACAAAAGCGTGTGGGAAAATGTGTTATGGTCTGATGAGAGCAAGGTTCAACTTTTTGGCCATAATTCCAAAAAGTATGTTTGGTGCAAAAACAACACTACGCATCACCAAAAGTACACCATACCCCACAGTGAAGTATGGTGGTGGCAGCATTATGCTTAGGGGCTGCTTTTCTTCAGCTGGAACTTGGACTTTAGTCAAGGTGGAGGGAATTGTGAACAGTTCCAAATATCAATTTTGGCACAAAACATTCAGGCCTCTGGTAAAATGCTGAAGAAGAAGAGGGATTTCACCTTTCAACATGACAATGACCCAAAGCATACCTCCAAATTAACAAAAGAATGACTTCACTAGAAGAAGATCAAAATTTTGGAATGGCCCAGCCAGAGCCGGGACCTGAATCCAATTGAAAATCTGTAGGGTGACCTGAAGAAGGCTGTGCACAGGAGATGCCCTCGCAATCTCATAGATTTGGAGCACTTTTGCAAGGAAGAGTGAGCAAAGATTCTCAAGGCAAGATGTGCCATGCTGAAGGAAATAAAGTTATTCTTTTATAAAATGTAACAATAAAGCTCCAATGTAACAATGTATGAGACTGTATGTTTAGCACAAATGTATTAATGTAATGTAAATGTAACAATGCAATGCCAATGTATGAGAAGGAATGTTTACTGTTTCCTGCCTATGTAAAGTGACCACAAATGGTAATCAGCAAAGATAATGAACTATGACCCGTATGGACGGAAATTGAAAGGAAATTGTCAGGATGAACTATTAAGTGTAAAAACAACTTCAAAGAATGACTATGGAGTTGAAAGAGCTTCTTAGATGTGACGTGCATTGTAAAAAGTATAAAATGCAAAGCTTGAAACCTGCTCTTTGCGCTCTTGGAACCCAATCCATTTTGGGAAGGGTCCAGGAGGTCGCGTTTGCAAACGCCTTTGTTTTCTTTTCTTTTCTTCTTATTATTTTTATGTTTTTCTCCAATAAAACTTTGTTTTGTTAACCAGACTTGTCTTCGTATTGTGAGTATCAAAATTTGGGGTTTTTACATCTCACAATCTTGGTGGAGAATGCGGGCATTAAGAGCCTCTAGGGGACACTGTTCTCAGTAAAATCCAGGGGCACGCCTGTTGATTTCAACTGCCTGGAGTTATCTGAGATCTAGTTTCCCCTTGCAGGCTCTGAGCCAAATTAAATTGACAACTCTGGTCTACAAAAATCAAAGAATAGGAAAGAGGAAGAAAGTCAACAACTGAAGCCTAGGACCAGGTAACCAAGTGCACTGGCCCAGGTAAGAAACTTTTGCCCGAAGGAGGGAAACACGCAATTGTACCTGGGTGGTCAGGAGAGTGATTGTGGGAGGTTTTCTGCGATAACGGCTGTGTGAGTGTGATGGGCTGTGTTCTGGGAACACTGGTAAGTCCAGAGCGAGTGCGGACCTGAAAGGTTGAGGTCCCTTACTCCCGCAAGGGGGAAGGCCAGCCTGAAGGGAAGCGTACTGGTGTTAAGCGTTTTGAGTGGCCGTCAAATCGAGAACCTCAGGGAACCATAATCAGGGAAACTCTCAAGAAGATGGGCTGTTGTTGTAGTCGTTGTTGTAAACCTAAAGAAAAAAAGAATAACTGTAAAATTGAGTAGCTTCAAACAGGAAAACCCATCTTGCTAGCAGCAGACGCCTTGTGTCTGTGGATGGGTTTCCCAGGCCCTGCCCATGTGGAGCCAGGGTAGAAAAGGAAGTTTTAAGTTTGAGCTCAAGGTCTGCTTGGGAAAGAAGGGGAATGAGAGAAATGTGTGTATGTCTCTGTGTGTGAGTGAGAAGACCCTTTTCCCAATCACAGTTTTCTGTTATCTTTTCCTTGTCTTGGTATGTATATGTGTGTCAGAGTCTTTGTGTGTGAGGTAAATATGACTGTTACTAACCTCAAGAGAAAAGAAGATACCAAAGGAAACACCCTCACTCTGTCTGGCCAACAAACAAAGTGAAGAAAGATGTGTTTGTTTGTTTGTTTGTTTGTTTCTCTCTCTCTCCCTCTCTCTCTCTCTCCTCTTAAGAACAGCCCAAAGTTAGCAGGAACAATAAAGTTGGAAGGGACCTTGGAGGTCGTCTGGTCCAACCCCCTGCTCAGGCAGGAAATCCTATACCATTTTCTTGCCTATTAGTTCTGCTCTCTCCCTTTTGCAAATGTTATTCAGAAGTGTGTTAATGCCTTTTCAAACTCTGTCTGCAGGCACAAACCTCCCTTCCCCCTGCTTTTTCTGGCTGTGTTGCTTTGAGAGCGAGAGAGAGAAAAATGAGAAGGGGGGGTTGATCTTTTTAACTTTTTCCTCTGCTTAGAATTCCGGTTTGAGAAAGGTTTGATTTGATTTGATTTTGATTTTATTAAATTTATACCCCGCCCTTCTCCCGGAGGACTCAGGGCGGCTTACAGCCAGTTTAAAACAATGATATAATACAATACAAAATTTAAAAAGATTAAAAATAACTATTTAAATTTGGCCGCTTCTACTAAAAATTTAATTTAAAACCCCTTTAAAATACCCCTAGGCCAG
>NW_015390028.1:155075-168730 GCF_001527695.2 Protobothrops mucrosquamatus
AGGAGATGGATTGCTTAAGTTTAGAGTTTGGAGTTAGAGATATTAATATCTGTTTACTTGTAGTTGAATGTTAGCCTAGGTTTGGTTTGGGAAGTCTGGGGGGTAGGGGGATGGGATAAATCATTGTGTAATACTTGTGATGTATTTTTTCGTTTATGATAAAAACAATAAAATTTTATATTGAAAAAAAAAAAAAAACCATGCCAAGTCCTCCTGATTTAAGGAATCAAGGCGTGAGTCCATGGAAAGTCCCATCATATCCTCTCCAGTGACAAGCTCCGCAGCTGGACAGCCTGAAAATGAAATTTCAACCTGCCTCACCTGTTGAACTGTTTCCATCTAAGTAGGAGAAAAACCTCAATGGATTGGACTACCCTGGAAATCGTGTTCCTAGAACCTGGATTATGTGTTGCAATACTTTTCTTCTGCTACTGTTGTTTCCCTCGTACCTTCTTTGGTAGAAGGAAGGACCATGGGCCCAATACTTTAAGGAACATTGGGGAAAGAAGATTCAGAATATGAAAACTTGCTTGCACAGGAATCTAAAGAAAATATAGGGAGTTATGAACTATTAAAAGTATAAAAGAATAATTCAGGTGGAAAAGAGAAAAAGGGTGGAATTGAAGGAAATAAAAGTTATTCTTTTATAAAATGTAACAATAAAGCTCCAATGTAACAATGTATGAGACTGTATGTTTAGCACAAATGTATTAATGTAATGTAAATGTAACAATGCAATGCCAATGTATGAGAAGGAATGTTTACTGTTTCCTGCCTATGTAAAGTGACCACAAATGGTAATCAGCAAAGATAATGAATTATGACCCGGATGGATGGAAATTGGAAGGAAATTGTCAGGATGAACTATTAAGTGTAAAAACAACTTCAAAGAATGACTATGGAGTTGAAAGAGCTTCTTAGATGTGACGTGCATTGTAAAAAGTATAAAATGCAAAGCTTGAAACCTGCTCTTTGCGCTCTTGGAACCCAATCCATTTTGGGAAGGGTCCAGGAGGGCGCGTTTGCAAATGCCTTTCTTTTCTTTTTTCTTTTCTTTTCTTCTTATTATTTTTATGTTTTTCTCCAATAAAACTTTGTTTTGTTAACCAGACTTGTCTTCGTATTGTATCAAAATTTGGGGTTTTTACATCTCAAAATGCTGATAGGCTCCTACCCAAAAAAGACAGAATGCTGTCTTAAAATCAAAAAGTGCTTCAACAAAGTATTAGTTTAAGGGTGTGCACACTTGTGCAACCACATTATTGTATGTTTTTTTAGTTTCCCCCCTAAAAGATTTCAGTTTGATTTTCAATTGAATTGTACAGCTTATATGTTATATTAAACGTGGAAAGAATTTTGAAGTGTAATTGGTGTAATTTTTTTTTACATCTCAAAAAACTTGCATTTTTATATCCACTATATTTTATAAAGAAGAAATAACACTACTTCAAATTGGCAAATTGCTTCCATAAATAATTTGAAATGTCAGTGACATTGTTTTTAAAAATGTACTTTTTATGGAAGTGTACCGATTTATTTATAAAAGATAAAAGGAAGTGTCAACTGTCCCATTTGGCACATTCAACAAAAGAAACTCCCGGTTCTTTAAATTAACCAAGAGTGTAGCTTTATTGAAAAATCCATCTAGGCACGGCAGAAGCGACGTCAGCTCTGGGTTTTTGCCCATGAAAACCCACATAGGTAACTACCTTTTCCCCTCTGGGCCACCCACAGTTCATAGTTCACCAACTGAGTTCAGTTCTTTTGCTTTGGGAAAAGCTGTCTGCTTCGGTCAAAACATTCTTCATCACTTGACCTTGTTAGATAATGTCTCCCAGGCAACAGATGGTTAACTGCATTCTATAGCCTCCCTCTACCCTTAGGAATTCACCACCTTCCTCCCATCATTGTTTGGCAAAGCTGTGAGTGAAAGCAGGTACAGGCAACTATGGAATGAGTCAGTTTTGACATGCCAACTCCCCAGAAGAATGATAGCCCTGGAAAATAAAACACAACAGTGCACACAGCATTAGAAATCACCCTCCACTCCCATGACCTCCCTCGCTCGGGCTGATCTGGATGCTCAGCATGAAATCTGCGTACTAACTTAGCTGCCTTCACATATGTCACTACCACCCATTCTGCATCGGCTAGAGGGTAGCCTCTACATAATAATAAATACTGCAGTTTCCCTCTATGGTACCAGGAGGTAAGAATCTCTTTAATTTCATAGTGTTCCTCTCCTCTGACCAGAATAGGAGGAGGAGGCATTTCCACAGTGTGACTTAATCCCGAGATGCGGAAAGGTTTCAGCAGGCTGCAGTGAAATACAGGGTGGACTCGCTTAAGGCTTTTTGGCAGCTGTAATTCTACAGTAACCGGATTTATAATCCGGGCAATTGGGAAAGGCCCTACTGTATATGCTTTGGAGCCAGCTTTTTACAAGACTGCCTCAGGTTGAAAAATTTTGTAGACAGGTACACTTTATCTCCCACCTTGAATTCCCCGTGGTGCCCCTTTTTTGTCTGTTTGCTTCTTCTGTGTTTCCCTAGCTTTCTGTAATCCTCTGCGCACTATCCCCCACGTTTCAAGGTTTCCATCCACTCAGCCAATGACACCGAAGACAGTCGTTCCCGAGGGATCTCTGGTATCGGCACAAACTCCACTCCACTAGCAATCCTTAAAGGAGTAAATACTGCACAGAGTTATTATATGCCACTTCTGCAAAAGGCAGGAGTTTGGCCCAATTGGTCTGTTGGTAATTGACATAACACCTCAGGGACTGCTCTAACACCGTACACAGTCTCCATTGGTACTGGGATGGTAGGCGGAGCTAAGGCCCTGTGAGGAGCCAATCAGCTTAAGGAATTCCCACCAAAATTTTGCGGTGAACTGCACCCCACTGTCTGATATGATGCACTTTGGGACTCCATGCAGTTAGTAGATAGGTTGTATGAACAGCTTTGCCAGGGTTCGGGTGGAGGGAATCTTTGGGCATGCCACGAAATGTGCCTGCTTGGAGAATAAGTCTGTAATGGTCCAAATTACAGTGTTCCTTGTGCTCTCTGGCAAATCCACAATAAAGTCCATGGAGATTTCCTCCCAGGGTTTCATTGGGTTGGTTACCAGCTGCAGTAACCCGGGGGGGGGTTCCCGGGCATCCATTTCATTGAGGCACACACAGGGCAACTGGCCACGTACGCTTCTATGTCCTTTTTCATTTTTGGCCACCAGAACTGTCTTTTCACTAGGTGCAGGGTCTTCACAAACCCAAAATGTCCCGCTGCTCTTGCATCGTGACTCCTCTGTAAAATCCAGGTCTGCTGGCTGGCTGGGACATATATTTTGGTGCCTTTCCATGCTAGCCCCTCCTTCACAGATAGGTCATCTCTGTGCTGCTGGAAACACTCATCGCTTACTAGGGCATCATTTAAGGGTTGTGTTACGTCCTGGGCTGGCTCCTGCTGAGGCATCACTTGTTATCAGGCGAGAGCCAGTGATGCGCGCTGCTTGGATGGGATGATGGACATCACCACTGCCTCTTGGGTGCTATTGTATTGTGGCATATGGGAGAGGGCATCTGCAAGGAAGTTTTTCCCTCCTGGCAGATACTGGAGTGTGAAGTTGAAACGGTTAAAGTATTGGGCCCACCGGACCTGCTTAGGGGATAGCTTCTGGGTGGGGGGGCTTCAGAGCTTCCAGGTTTTTATGATCCGTCTATCTTGCTACCCTCCAGGAACTGTCTCCATGTCAGGAGAGCCCACTGGACTGCATAAGCCTCCTTTTCCCAGATAGCCCAGTGCCTTTCAGTGTGTCATGCCTCCGTCCGAGCCTGACTCCGAGGAAGACATGGAGTTCTCTGTTGAGGCCCAGGAGGGGGTGTCTGTGGCTTCGGAGGACTGTAGGGAGGAGCAGGCTGAGGCAGGCCAGGGCCCTTCAGGTTTGGAACAGGGAAGGCAGAGTTCAGGCAAGGAGCAAGGCCTCCCCCCACCTGATCCTAGAGCAAGGAGAGCAGAGAGGAGGAGAGAACAACGGAGGCAGGCTCACTTGCTCGGGAGGAGAGCATCCCGCCCCACTCCACAAGGCACACCTGGGGATTAGGATTTAAGGAGACGCTGTGGGGTGGGGCATTTGCCGGGAACAAATGTGGGATCCGGACCAGTTTGTTTCCTGCTTCACGACCCCACACTACATTCCTGATCTCTCCTTGCAGTCTGCAGTTTGCAGGCAAGCTGAGAGTTAAAAGGACTCTTTACGTTTTCTTGTTATCTGTCTTGCCTTGAGAACAGTGTAAACTTCCCTGGCTGTATTGTTTGAACTCGTGCCAGCATATGTGGGAGCTTTTGGGTGAACATTGGCAGTGATTAAAAGACTGTTGCTCTTGCCAGCCAACTGCTTTGCCTCCGTTCGGGGCCCTGGGTCATCACAGTGTCTGACAACTTGTGAGATGTGTAGGCACAGGGTTGTAATTCCCCTTTGGCATTCCTTTGGAGTAGGACTGCCCCCACTATTACATCACTGGCATCCACCTGTATTACAAACGACTCCTCTGGGTTGGGATGTTTCAGGACCGGCTCCGTACCAAACAGGCGCTTCAACATTTCAAAAGCGGCTTGGCAGTCAAGGGACCAATCCAGGGGCTGGCTGAGTTTTGGTTTCGCCCCTCCCCCATCTTTACCATATTGGGCTATCTGGGCAAAGGTGGGGATGAATTGGCAGTAAAAGTTTGCAAAGCCCAAGAAACTGTAGTTGCCTCCTATATTGCCTTCACCTTACTGGGATCCATCTCCACTCCCTCACTGGAGATCCGGCATCCCAGGTAGTCTAAGCAGGTCTTGTGGAATTCACACTTAGACAGCTCTGCATACACTTGAGCTTCCTGCAGTTTCCTAAGTATGGCTCTGACCAGCTTCATGTGTTCTTAGGGGGTCTCGGTGTATAGTACTATATCCTCCAAGTACACCAAGACTCCCTTGTACAGGTGCTCGTGCAGGACCTCATTTATCAGTTGCATGAATACGGCAGGGGCCCCTTGCACCCCGAATGGCATTACTCAGAACTGATAGCAGCCTAGAGGGCAATTAAACGCCATTTTCCACTCATCCCCTTCCTTAATCTTCACTCGGTAATACGCCTCCCTCAAGTCCAGCTTCATGAAGATTTTTCCCTTTGCCAAATAGCCTAGCGCCTGTCCCTCATAAGGGGGAGAGGGTACACGTTTTCCACACATATGCAGTTCAGTCCCCTATAGTCGACCCACAGTCTAAGGGACCTGTCCTTCTTTTCCTTGAAAAGCACTGGGCCGCCATTCTTGATTTCTCTGGCTGGATGAACCCTCTCGCTAGGTTCTTGTCAATAAACACTCAGAGCACATCCATCTTTCTGGGGGACATAGAGTATATTTTTGGCTTAGGCAGTTTGGCTCCTGGCATGATCTGTATCCAACAGCCGGTGGGTCGCTGAGGTGGGAGCACATCTGATTCCTTTTCACTAAAATCCTCAGCTAGGTCACGATATTCTACTGAAATTAGCGGCTCTAACCCACCGTGTCCTCTTAGTATACTTGTGGCTTCCACTTTCACTTTTGTAGCCGCAGCCACGGGCGCTTTCGCTGGCTCTTGCCAATTAGTGGCTTTCCTTCACATCTGTCACTTTTCTCTATCCCAGCTCACAGAGGGGTTCCACTTTTTCCACCATGCTAATCTTAGGACCATGGGCTCAGTCACGCTGGGGACTATAATAAACCTAACAGTCTCTACTTGAGTCTCCACTTTGAGCCGAACTGGCTCTGTTAGGCAGGTGGCTGGCTCACCCCTCGTTATTGACCTGTCTAGTTGTGAAAACAGCATGGGTGTAAGGACCTGCCTCAGTTAAACATTCCAAAAAAGCAGAACTCTTGAAACTTGCATTGTCTCAACAGGAACTTATATTGGAAGGTATTGATAGCAGGATAGTAAGGCAGGATCTGAGGATTTCCCATGCGAAACGTTACATTAAAAGAACCCCTTCAAACCCCACCCCAAATGTCCAACTGGCCGGTTTGAATTGAACCAATCCATAGTTGTTAAATTGTTGTGGGAAAGAACCAATAAGGCGCCATTCTCAAGACTGTTAAGTTTCTCCATGGCTTCTTCCCATCCGACTGGAGATAAGGCAGATGGCTGGAGGCACATTCCTTTCACACCCCAAGTAAGATACTTCAAAGAGGATAGAACAAAGCAAAGGAAGTACATTGCAGAAGACCCATAGGTTATTCCCCCCTTTCCCAGCACAAGCGTCCCCCCCCAATAGAATGGCAGAACCCGAAAAGGAAAGCATAAGAAATACATTGAGGGTGTGACAATGGGTCACCTCAGTTTCCTTAGCCTCAGTCCCGATGTCATGGTTCCGACTAATGAAACACTTCAAAGAACTTCCAGGCAATGTTTACCCTAAAAGCCTTTATTAACAGTGTAACAGATTGACGGCACTTCAGATAGATGGATGCCAGAATCTGAATTTCTCTTGCTTGCATCTAACTTTTCTTGCTAAACCCCTCCCTTATTTTGAAGTCATAAGTCACATCTTCCAATTAGCCCGGAGGGCAAAGATTCACTTCCGTTCCTTTTCCCGGGCTTTCCTTATAAATCTCCTCCCTTTCTCTGTCATCTGAATTAACTCTAAAAATACCAGACAGTTCTGTATATTTTGTCAAAGCAATAATATCCTATATTAACAGCGTTGACACCCAGCCTCTCCACCACCTAGGAGCTAATCACGCACCAGGTGCAAACAGAGTTTTGGGGGTTGGTTGGAGTTCTCTCCTCCTCACTGGATTGAGGAGAGAGCTCAACAACTTGCTCTCCCACATGTGTCTTCTCCTTTGACTTCGCTGGGGGTCTCTTCTTCTTGGATTGGCTGGTGGGCAGAGGAGCGGTTGCTGGTTGTGGTGCGAGGCACTCAGCTGCTTGATGACCCTCCTTTTTGCAGTGGAAGCAGGGCTCTGGGGCTCGGCAAGGCTTGCCTCCTCCGGCCGAGGACACGCCTCTCCTTTACCTCCCCGGGGCCTGGGCGTCTCTTGGGCACTCTGTGGGGCTGACTTTCCTGCACAGTGTGCTCCTAGAACTCTATCAACTTGATCTCCAGTTCCCCAGGCACTTGGAACCACGCTTGCAAGTTCCATGGCACCCCTTGGGGTATGCAGTTCTGGTATACCTCTCAATCTAGCCCCACTCAGAAGTAGGAGAACAGCATGCGTTCGGGCCAGTCAGGAAGGTGGCTGGCTAGGCTGCGGAAGTCCTGGATGTACTCTGCCACCGGCCACTTTCCCTGCTTAAGGGTGCGGAAGTGGGATTCAGTGTGCCGGGCCACCATGGGATCCTAAAACCACCCTCGCAGGATCTGCATGAATGCATCTAGGTCGCCCAGCTCCTGCGCCCCAGCATCGTGCAGGGCCACCAGCCATCCGGACATGCCGCCCTCCAGGTTGGACGTCACTGTGTGAACACGGGCTGCATTGTCTGGGTACATTCCCCCATAGCAGTGCCATGTGCTGCCACATCTGGGCTAAGAAGTGAGCCAGTTTGCCTGCGTCCCCATCAAACCGAACCGTGAGGGAGGGCGGTGGTCACTCATCTCTCACCACAATGTACTCAGGTGGTAGGACCGCTGCTACCACCGGGAAGGAAGCCAGAGGGGCCTCAACCCCCACTTGAGCTACTGAGGCCGCTTGCTGCTACGTGGGGGGGGGGGAAGGACGGTGCTACTCCCTTCAAGGGGATCCAATCGTCCCGGCAGGTGCTGGCACCACCGGCTGCAGGGGGGGAGGGGATGGGGTAGTTAGCGACTTCACTGCCCCTGTCTTGGCCACGGTTGCCCTGGCTCCCAGTGACACCACTCCCTTGATCTCCAGGCCTCTGAACTTCTCTCCCAGCTGCTCCATTGATGGGCTGCGGGCAGCAGCAGGGAACTTACATTTGACCGGCTCGTCTTACTCAACTGGCCACCTCACCTTCCAATTGCTCCCTAGGGTCACGTTAATTCCTGCAGGGATTAGGGTGTTCTCGGCCTCTGCCACCTTTCCCAAGTTCGCTGCCCAGCGAGTCTTTGGTCCCTGGTATGGGGTATCCCGCAGTCGTTCCCTTAAGCTAACCGACTGCAGGTCTGGCTTTTCAGCCCTCAGTTTGGGACATGTGCCCACCGGCTGCATCCCTGTCCCGGTCTGCAGTACTGCTAGGGCTTCTTGAGCCAGGGGCTCCTCCAGCTTCTTCCTCTCCTCTGATTTTTTGCCTGTTGCGTCATCTCGAGTCTTTGGCCTCCTGGTGGGATCCAGGTAGGCACTACTGTGAGAGCTGACCTAATGTCAACCGTCCCATTTGGCACATTCAACAAAAGAATCTCCCGGCTCTTTAAATTAACCAAGAGTGTAGCTTTATTGAAAAATCCATCTAGGCATGGGAGAAGCAAAGTCAGCTCTGGGATTTTTCCCACGAAAACCCACATAGGTAACTCCATTTTCCCCTCCAGGCCACCCAGTTCATAGTTCACCATAAACTATGGTGTCTGCTTCGGTCAAAACATTCTTTATCACTCAACCTTGTTAGATGTCTCCCTGGCAACAGACAGTTTATTTGCATTCCATAACCTCCCTCCACCCTTAGGAATTCATGGCCCTCCTCCCATCATTGGTTGGCAAAGCTGCAAGCGCAAGCAGGTACAGGCAACTATGGAGTGAGTCAGTTTTGACATGAAGCTGGAATGATTCAAAGCATCTTTGGAACTGAGGAAGAGAGTTGGAAAGCAATCTTGACAGTTAACCATCTGATTAACAGAGATACATATAACAAAGGATGAAAGCCTTCTAGAATGCATATGGGTCAACATAAAAAGAAAAAGAATGACATTGTCATAGGTGTATACTACAAGTCACCCAACCAAACAGAGGAAATAGATGAACCTTTTGCTAATTAGTTAACAAATGTTATGTACAAAACACACCACAATAGTAATTTAACTACCCTGAAATCAACTGGGAGACAAACTCTGCAACAAGTGAGAGATCAAACAGATTTCTGACCCACCTAGCTGACAACTTCATCACCCAAAAGGTAGAGGTGGAAACTAGAGGGACAGCTATACTGGACCTAATTCGTACCAACAGATAAGAAGTGATAGAGGAGATTGAATTTGCAGTAACTTTAGGGGAGAGTGCCCATGTCATATTAGAATTCAATATAAAACAGACACAAGCAACAGAACATAATCAAATCAGTGTCTTAGACTTTAAAAGAGCTGATTTTAACAAACTCAGAGAGCTCCGGAAGGATTTCATGGATGAAAATCTTAAAGTGGTAATCAACTCAAGAAGCTTGGGAAACTCTGAAAAATATGGTTATAAAAGCCCAGTCCAGTTCAATACCACTAAAAAAGAAAACCAAGCGAAAACCAGTATAGTTGCACAAAGAACTGTGAGGGGGAAAAAAGGACAAGTACAAAAAATGGAAAGAGGGACACATAAGTAAGGCAGAATATCAGCAGATAGCCCGAACCTGCAATGATGAAGTTAGGAAAGCTAAGGCTCAGGATGAAGTAAGACTTGCAACAAATGTCAAAAACAATTAAAAAAAGTATCTTTCAACACATCAAAAACAAGAAAACAGTCAAAGAAACAACTGGTCCACTAATGGGAGAAGATGGCAAAGAAAGCAGAACTGCTTAATTCATACTTTGCATCCGTTGTCTCACAAAAAGAAAACAAAACTCAACTTACCAAAAACAGAAGCAGGTTAGGAATGCAAATTAAAATATGCAAAAACAAGGTAAGAGAACACCTGTCAGCTCTAGACGGATTCAAATCACGGGGTCCTGATGTACTACATCTCAAGTGTTCTGAAGGAACTGGCAGACATGATCTCAGAACCATTGAAACATATCTTTCAAAGTTCTTGGATCACCAGGGAACTACCTGAGGACTGGAAAAGAGCTGATGTAGTTCCCATCTTCAAAAAAGGGGAAAAAAACAGATCCAATCAGCCTGACATCAATACTCGGGAAGATCTTGGAAAAGATAATCAAACAACAAATCTGCACCTACAAAGTTATAACCAGTAGCCAACATGGGTTCGTCAAAAACAGATTATGCCAAAGAAATCTTATTTCATTCTTCGACAGAGTGACTAAATTAGTGGATCAGCAAAATGCTGTGGACATAGTATACTTAGATTTCAGTAAAGCATTTGATTAATTAGACAATAACCTACTTCTTGGCAAACTAGAAAAATGTGGGATAGACAGCACCACCACCAGATGTGTTTGTAACTGGCTGACAAACGTACTCAACATGTAGTCTCAACAGAACTACATCTAATAGAGGGAAGTAAGCAGTGGGGTACTCCAAAGTTCAGTTTTGGGCCCAATACTCCAATATCTTCATAAATGTTCTAGATGAGGGGAACTCATCAAATGTGCAGATGACAATAAACTGGCAGGAATAGCCAACACCCCAGAAGACAAGCTCAAGAGCCAAAAAGATCTTGACAGACTTGAACACTGGGCCTTATCTAACAAAATGAAATTCAACGTTATGCAAGGAAAACCACCTGCATAGGTACATGCTAGGTGAAACATGGCTTAATGCCAGTAATGTGAGAGGGATCTTGGAGTCCTAGTGGACAATCACTTAAATACAGTTAAAAACCAGGATCCACGAACACCAGCTAGCAGTCAAACACCAAGATCCCAAATCCCTAATCACTACCCACACTGACACCAAACAACACCAGTTCAATTGGAGCAACACTAAAATCATCAGCCATGCTACCACCTGCCACGCTCAGGAGTTCATCGAAGCCTGGCACTCCATAAGCAATTCCATCAACAGACATATTGATCTACAACCAGCATATAAACCCCTCAGAATCCAAATCAATCAAACAGCGATCAGGAGACAACACCAACCCTCAAGCCCCTCTCCCCCCCAGCAGTTCACCTTCTAATGACCCTGACCTGATATAATGTCATCACAAGACCCATTACCAGCCTCCCACTGATGACTCATTCCTGACCCACTAATTCACACCCTCCAATGACCCTTACCTGAAGTACCTCCCCATGAGAAGCCTCTCTGATGACTCACACCTGGCCCATCACAAAACCCTCACTTGACACGCCCACACCTGAAGCCCTTATATAAGTAGAACCAGGGCTTTTTTTCTCAGAGAAAAGGTGGCGGAACTCAAACCTGGCCACGCCCTCATCAAACCCTAGGACCGCCCCTTTAGAGAACAGGAATGCAAGTAAAATTTGGGAGGGGCTATTTCCGGTGCGGGAGGGGCTATTTCCGGTGCGGCCGGCCCGGAAAAAGGTGCCGGAACGCGGTTCCGCTGCGTTCCGGCTGAAAAAAAGCCCTGAGTAGAACACTGACACAGACATCCTCTAAACCAGGCATGTCAAACTGCCGGCCCATGGGCTGGATGCATCATACTGAAACTGTGCCCACCCCATTGCTGGCAATGGGGAAAAAGTCACGATACATTGTGTGATGTCACCTGACATCGTTTGACATGCCTGCTCTAAACACTGCTAAAGATGTTACCTAGCCTGGTAACAAAATGTTCGGAAACCAAACATCAAGCTTGGAGAACGAACCTTCACCCTCACTAGCTACAGAACTGGTAGCTGTGATTTCACATTGATGTGTATATAATAAGGAAGATAACTTTAAATCATGACAGTCATGCGCTTGCTTGTTTGGAATCCATTACAGATATTACTCTACTTATAAACTTCCAAGTTACAAACCTTTGCCAATATGAACAAACCTGTCTGCAACTCCAACCTAGGTCCCAGAAGTTGGGAGAAGGCATGCCATTAACAAACCCTTTCCCACCTTCTCCTGACTTTCACTCACATAATGTTCGCTGATCCACATGAATACTGTTCACTGTTTAATGGTGTGTACTGTAGTGACTGTGAATGTCTGTAATGAAACGCAAGAGTGATTTTTATGCTTGTCTGGACTTACAAACAAAATGGACTTATGAAACGAAATTTCATTTTAATGTATGCCGATTAGTGTACATTCAAAGTCACAATAAAGTTATTCTTCTATTCTTCTGTATCCATTCTATTGTCTCTCCCCACATCTTTCAAGAAAAAAAAGATTGACTTCCGGTTCCGGATTGCGGCGCTCGCAGCTGTGTGAGGAGACTGCTCTCCTCACCAGCTGATTCTCCACTGCCGGCAGACCCTCCTAATTGGGTCGAAAAGCCGCCTTGGAGGGGTGGCTACTGGTGAGGAGGTCCTCGTTGTCCTTGGGAGAGCGGCAGCTTCTTCCAGGGACCGAGATTTGCTCCTTTGGGCCGACGGTGGAAAGAACGGCCGGTAAAATGGCCGTTCACCTAGCCACAGAAACCAGAAGTCAGAAGAACATCTAAGCACAGGAACCACCGTGGCTGAGCCGGGTGAGACTTTTTACCTTCCCTCTCTTGATTTTTCCTTTTTTTTGTGTGCCTGTAAAAAGCACTTTTGAAATTACTTCCCTGCTCTGAGAAGGCGGCGTTGGTGAGTGTGGGAAAAAGAAGCTTATGGACTGAATTAATTTAAAGTGACTTTTTTTTTACCTCTATTTTTATTCTTTTTTTTTCACTTTGGGGTCTTGGAAAACTTTTTAATATTGAATCTGCTATTGGACTTGACTTGCTTTTTTTTTCTCCTCCGTGTTTCCTGATCTTGTTTATGAGATTCTTGGTCTATGGGAGAAGATTTTACATTGTACTGAGGACACCTTGTGGAAAAAGCTAAAATTGCAGCTTTCCCCTTTTTCTGGTGACTCAGATTGACCTTGACTTTCAGATTACCACAAAAGGAAAAATATAAAGAAAATTAACAGCTGTACTGGTGGGGGTGGACATTGATTAAATATTTTCTACATAGCCTCTACTAAATGATACAGACTGTTTCTAATTATTTTTGAAATGGAGCAACCCTTGGTTCAACTTGACTATAAACTTATAGTGGAAAAACTTTACGAAGCTACTAATGAAATACGTTTGCAAATAAAAGAATTTACTATGGAAATAAAAAACAGAAATTCTACTTTGAATCAACAAATTGACTCCCAGACCTTATCTGAGCTTTCTAGAGACCAAAAAACAACAGAAGCGGGACTAACCAAAGGTAAAGAAGACTTTATTCTACTTTATATGCGTACGGATGAGATTTCTGAGGACCCAAAAAGGATTGTAAGTAATTCACTTACATCCTTAAAACCAATAGAAATGGACAGACAAATACAACGAGCTGAGAACTATGGTAGCCTGGATAAACAACTATCATCTACAAAGTTGGACATAACTGAGTCAGCTATTCAACAGTTTCAAATGTGGAGATTTGACTTTTCAAAACAACAAGGGACTTACCTACAAAGGAGCTAGGTCTCTACAACAGAAAAGAGGATGTCTCTGGTTGATTCAAAGGATTTTACAAGGCATAAAGAGTGACTTGTTCATTGATATAGAGGCCTTGTTATGGAAACCGGTTTGGCATAAAAGGAAAGCCAGAATAAGATTTAAGGATGTGACTTAAGGTTTTAGGTAATGGGTTTAAAAGGCTTATCAGATATGGATTGATTTATGGCTTAAAACAGTTAAATAAGAGATTAGATTGAATAAAAACTA
>NW_015390028.1:169862-185384 GCF_001527695.2 Protobothrops mucrosquamatus
CTATAAAAGGAGGCAGTTTGGGCAGGAGAGGGAGAGAGAAAAAAAGCAGCAGCCTTGGGAGGAGGCAGAGTCAGCTACACCAGAGGGGGAGGGGGAGGGGGAGGGTGGGGGGAGAGGAGATCAAGCAGGCTGGCCATGAGCCGATCTACAACTGCTGTGGCAGCCACCTGTGCTGGCAGCAGCAAACAGGCAAGAAATGCAGTGGGGGAGGGGTCGCCCTCCAAGAGGAATGAAAAAAGGCAGCAATGGCTGGAGGTGAGGCATGGAGGAGGGAAGGAGATGGAGAGTGGAAGGATTCTTATGTGCTTTTGTGACTTTGAAGTTCTGGGATTTGTGCAATAAGGGCTTTGTGTTCTTAAGGAGTGTTTGGCAATTTCTATTTGGCTGATGGCTGATGTCTCCTGTTAGCTTCTATTGCTCTGCTATTGTTAGCTGTAAGTTTTGCTGCAAGGGATTTTGAAGTATTTTTCTCCTGAATGGATTTTGCCTGTAGCATTCCTTTACTTATGAATGGAGCTAATTCTTAAAGGGGAATGTGCCTTTTTAAGCTAGTTCACTCAGCAGCTTGTCTTTTCTGTCTCTGGAGGCCTTTCCTTGTTTGATCAATATATGGAAGAGGGAAAATATGGGGGAGGGGGTTCAAATTCTTCCTTCAGAAGGAGATGGGAATGAGAAAAAGGGGAGGCAGGGAAGGGAGGGAGGAAAGGAAGTCCCACCGTAGCACTTGTCCACCAGCAGCTCTGCCATTGACTTTGCTTCTCAAAAGGTTGCAGAAGGGGATCACATGACCCTGGAACACTGTGACCATTATAAATATGAATCAGTTGCCAAGCATCCAAATATAAATCACATGACCCTGGGCATGCTGCAATGGTCATAAGTGTGAAAAATGGTCATAAGTCATTTCAGTGCTATTGCAACTTTGAACAGGTTTTTTTTTGGTCATCAAGTTTTTGACACCTTGCTAGGTGGTACTCGAATATTGCTATATCCTAAAAGTGGTACAATCGGTAAAAAGGTTGAAAAGCCCTGTTCTAGTCCAACCCCCTGCTCAAGCAGGAGACCCTATACCATTTCAGACAAATGGTTGTCCAATCTCTTCTTAAAAACCTCCGGTGATAGAGTACCCATAACTTTGGGAGGCAAGCCATTCCACTGAAATTGTTCTGTCTATCAGGAAATTTCCCCTTAGTTCTAGGTTGGTTCTCTCCTTGATTAGCTTCCATCCATTGCTTCTTGTCCTGCCTTCAGGTGCTTTAGAGCAGTGCTTGTCAACCTTTTCACAGATTGCACCACTTTTAGGACATGACAATGTTCAAGTAACATCAGTGCTTAGCAAGGTGTCAAAAACCTGACCACAAAAAAAGGAAAAAAATGATAAAGTACACCCACTTACCACACTTTTAATGGGAAACTTATGCCTGTTTCTCTGACATTAATCTTCACACTCATGGCTTGAGAGTGCTTACTGATAGAATTAAGTCAGATTCCAGCTGAATACAATTCCTTTCCTTAGTTTTTATACACATCAATGAAGAAAATGCCTTCTAATATTATATATATCAGTAGTGTCAATTTAGAATATCTTTTCTAACCAAAACATATCTCAATTGCATTTGCACTTAATATCCATTTGTTCAATCAATATCCTGTTTTCCCCGCTTTTTTTAAAAAAAAAATATTTTCCATCAGTGTTCAAAGTGTCTCTATTGCTTATAATTTTCTCATAATAAATTATATTTGGGCAACCAAAGGATTCCCTTGTTCAAACCCTCTTAGCATTTTCATATTTCCCTTCTCATACCAAAATATAAAATTCTAGTTACAAATCCTATCTTTCTACTTCTAATAACACTTCTATTTCTAACAATTATCTATTCTCTTAGCCATTTTCAAACATCTCTTTAATAGTATAATATCCCATCTAATGGGTCAGGACCTCTATTTTCTTCAGTCTTACTCTAGCTTTCTTCCTTTGCCAACTAACTTTCCAAGTCAATGCCTTTGAATCATCAAGTAGTTCTTCCTCTATTTTTATGTATATTGTTTGGAATAAGAAAGACAATTTGGTTAAGGTATTTTTGGAAGAACGCTCAGCCCATTGATATTCATTAAACAGCCTCCCTCCTTCTCCAATTTCCCACAATTCTCCTAACAGCTTTATCTTCCATTGGATCGTCTCTTCTTCCTTATCCTCAAGAGTGTTCTGAGATCTTGACAGGTAAGATGTCTTTTCCGTTTCCAGTATTATCGCTGTGTCTTCTAATTCTTCATTTGTCTAAGTCTGTTTATTAATTCCTTACTTTAAGTCCTCCATCTTTGGATCCACTTCCTCTAATTTTCCTTCTATTTTCTGGGTTACTAGTTCCTTCTTTATAGTCATTTTCTGAATTTGTGGATTTAGATTAGAAAATAGTTCTTTTATCTCCTTTGTGTTATTTTTAGTCTCATCATGAGCTAAGGCAATTGTCTCTTGTATTCATTTTAACATAGAAAGAATTTCTTCCTGAGCTTTGTCAACATTTTCTTGTTGATAAGTCAAGCTAGGGACTTTGGAGATAAGTGTTAGAGATGGTTTTTTACCATTTAAAGCTGAGTATGGAACATCCATTTTGTTTTTGTATGTGGTCTCTACAGTCCAGTCTATTTAGGGATTTGAAAAGTTTCAGTCAATTGTCATTTGAGCTCCAAGTTATCCAGCCAGCCTACCAGTCCATCCTTAAGCCTCACCTAAGCAAATATAAGCAAAATTCAAGTTTTTCTGTCCAATGAAAAACATGGAACGAACTACCCCCAGAGATCCGGGTCATCCCGGATCTCCCCTCCTTCCGCCGCGCCCTCAAGACATGGCTATTCCAGCTAGCGGGGCTGGCCTGAGGGGTATTTTAGATTGGATTTTAATTTGATTTTATATTGGGTGTTCACAAAAATTTTAAATGAAACGGCAAAATTAATATTTCTTTTAATTGTATTTTAAAATGGTGTTTGTAAGGTCTTTATCTGTTTTTAGCTTGCTGTAAGCCGCCCTGGGTCCGCCAGGAGAAGGGCGGGGTATAAATCTAATAAAATCTAAAATCTAAAAAATGTCCTTTTTGTCCAGAGAGAAAAAAGCAACTAAAAGGTGTTCATCAGTCAAAGGTTTATAATCCAAAGTATTCCATCATCTCAATCCATAATGCATGTTTCTTCTACAGATAAATAGCTCCACGACACAGCTCTAAAAGTCAGTATTTGTATTTGTAGTCCAGGTAGGCCAGTTTCAAAATAGTTTATCGTCTCTGCCACACAGATAAGCAGCCCAAGAGGTTTTTTTCCCCCTTTTCCCAGCTGCAGTCTTGAAAAGTGAAAGTTTCCAAGGACAACAAAAGTCTTATCTGAGTCTGGGCTTCAAGCCAAGTTTCCTTTAAACCAGGGGTGTCAAACTCAATTTCATTGAGGGCTGCATCAGCATCGTGGTTGCCCTCGGGGGGCCGGGGGGGTGTAGCCAGGATGGGCATGGCCTACTGGGTGGGCATGGCTGGGGTGGGCGTGGCCTACTGGATGGGCATGGCCAGCTTGACATCACTTGCATCAGGGGTGCCTGGGCAGGACTGGGGCGGATCTGAGGGTCTCTGGTGGGAGGGTGGGACCGGGGCGAGCGCTGGGACATTGTCCACTGGAGGAGCCTCACCGTCCCTCTCAGGACGTGCGGGCAGGCCCCCCAGACAGTGGTGCGGGCTGCCCAGAGCCTTGGGCAGCGGAGGTCAAGCACCCAGCCCTCGGGTTCAGGGACCCCGCAGCCCAGCCTAGCCTAGCCCCACTTCCCCAAGGGGGCACCCAGCTGTGTTTAACTCCTCCTCGAGGCTGCGGCTGCTGTGCTTGCTCTCCTTGGCCAAGTTGCTCATGGTGTGTGCAGGAGGGCAAAATGTGTGGGTCAGAGGGAGGGCCACTCCCTCTCCCTGCGAGGAGACCCGGCTTTGTAACCAAAGCATCCTCAGCGATAGGATGGGTGACCACCAGGAGAGGTCAGGAGGAAAGGACAAGGGGATGGCGAAAGGGCAGCAGGGCTGCTCATGGCCAAGTGCTAAGGTAGGACTTCCCTCAGACCCTTCCTCCCTCTCATTATAATTTATCTTCCTTCCTTCCTTTTTTCCCTCCCTCCCTCCTTCCTCCCTCCCACCGTTCCTTCCTTCCTCCCTCCTTTTTCCCTCCCTCCCTCCCTCCCTCCCTTCCATCTTCCCTTTCTTCCTTCCTCTGTTCCTTCCTTCCTCCCTTCCACCCTCCGTTCCTTCCTCCCTCCCTCCCTTTTTCCCTCCCTTTCGTCCTTCCTCCCTCCCTCCGTTCCTTCCTTCCTTCCTGTTCCTTCCTTCCTCTGTTCCTTCCTTCCTCCCTCCCTCCCTCCCTCCGTTCCTTCCTTCGCCTTCTCATCTCTTTCCCCTGCACTCAGAAAGGGGTGATGGGAGGGGGAGAGATTGCCAGCACTACCATGTTGCCGCCGGCCATTGCTATACCATGTGGGCGGGCAGGGGCGGTCCCGTTGAAAGGGATGCCTTGTGGCTGCGAGGCTGGAGGTGCTGGGGGGGTGAGGTGGCGCTGATCTACAACCTGGTTGCATCCATCAAAGCCAGAACGCGCTCAGCCTTAGATCCACTGGAACCAGCAAGGAGCTGCCCCGCTGCCTCTGTCCTGCCCCCGGGTGTGCGCACAGGAGACGGCCAGCGCTGGCATCCTGGGTGAAATCAGAAGGACTCCACTTGCGCGTGCACCAGGGGGACGGGGCGGGGCTGTCCCGTGGATTTAAGGCTGAGCGCATTCTGGCTTTGATGGACGCAACCAGGTTGTAGATCAGTGCCGCCGCCCCTCCCACCAGCACCTCCAGCCTTGCAGCCACGAGGCTTTCCTTTCACCAGGACAGCCCCCCCGCCCACGCGAGATAGCAAGACCGGTGGCAACATGGCAGCACTGGCAATCTCTCCCCCTCCCATCACCCCTTCCTGAGCATGGAGGAAGGAAAGAGATGAGAAGGAGAGAAGTGAAGTTGAGAGAGGAGTTGGGGGGATCGGCGCTGGCTGGGATCGGCGCTGGCTGGGAGGCTTTGCTGGAGCTCTGCGGATTCGGCACAGAGATCGGGAGCTCCGGCGGCCTCTGCGGTGGCTGGCAATGGGGCGGGATTTTTAAAGGGGAAGAGGAGATTGACTGGGGGAAGATGATTTTATTTTCTCTTTTCCAGAGAGGCAAGCCAGAAGGAGGGAGAGTGAGGTAGGAAGTTGGCGAAAAGGCTTTTTATTCTTTCTCCGGGTTGTAGATGAGTGCCCAGTTGGCCTGGGCTGGGCCGAGGTGGGGCGGGCCAGTCCTTCGCTGTTTCCAGAGCAGGTCCCCGGGCCAGACAGAACCACATATCAGGCTGGATCTGGCCCACAGGCCTTGTGTTTGACATGTCTGCTTTAAACATAATAAATTGTAGTGCCGTGGTTCGCCACTAGATGTCATTGACACCATCTTCCAGCTTTTTAAGTCCAAACCTATATTACAAGCTTTCAAGTCTTTTTTTTTTTAAAAAAATCTCAAAAGCACTTTTAGTCCCCAAATTTCAAAGCTATATATATGTATTGATTCCAAATTAATCTTGTAATTTTCT
Source organism: Protobothrops mucrosquamatus (assembly GCF_001527695.2). Lineage (NCBI taxonomy): Eukaryota > Metazoa > Chordata > Lepidosauria > Squamata > Viperidae > Protobothrops > Protobothrops mucrosquamatus. Next base: position 175,480 of record NW_015390028.1, read on the forward strand.
CTGTTTACCCCCAAGCAATTAATTCGCCGCTTTTCTTTTCCTGAGGGAATGGGGTGGAAATTCCCCTTCCCTCTCTCCTCAGGGACGATTCTTTGCTTTGGGTGGTTTTTTCCAGGAAAAAGTCTTAAAGTCATAAAGGAAGGATAGGGTCTCACCCAGTTCCATCCACGTTGCTCGAAAGTTGCTCGTTAGTGCTTATTTTCTTCGGTTGTCAGCAGCTTCTGACTGGCCACATGAACGTAGCCAGTCTTTCCCCCGCCGGTTTGGAAGGTTTCCTCAGATCAAACAGAAGGGCCGCCGCCCTCCCGCGATCAACGAGGGTCCCCTCCTTCTTTGTTGCCTCTCCGGTGTGACTTTCGACCCTTTTTAGGGTCCCCAGCGGGGCAAAATTGAACACGGAAGATGGAGCCCCGTCTTCCTGCGTCTGTCACACCACGATGTCAAACCAGAAGTCAAATTTATTTAGCTTTTTAAATGTCAGCCAAATAGGCAAGGCAGGACACCCAGAAGACATTTTCAAACTTTTCTGCTAGGGGTGATGAAACATTCCTTAGGAACAGGTGTGTTTCATCTAATAATTCGAATAATCTTGATAATGTTTCACCTCTCAACAACCAACATAGTTCTGTATGAAAGAGAAGAGTGCTGTGCTCAGAATCCAAATCCTTGCATAATTGTTGGAATAAACGTCCATTCAATGGCCGGCTTTTGATGAAATTTATTATTTTTGCAGCATCCTCCAAAATCTCATGTAACAATGGGCTCATCCATTTAGAAGCAAGTGCATGTCTATGCAAGATGCAATGATTTGAAACAATTGAACTGTTTCTGGTCTTAGCTCGTGCTATCACGCCCAAAGCTCTTCCTGTAATAGCTGCTACACCATTGGAACAAATTGGTACACACTAAGTCCATAATATTCCATGTTCACTGAAAAAATTGTTGATTATTGTGAATATTTCTTCCCCAGTCATTCTGCCAGGTAGTGGGTGGCAAAATAATACATGTTCCAGTGTATCATCAGAATCAGGAACACACACAAAGACAATTAATTGCGCTTCACCAGTGATGTCAATGCTTTCGTCCAATTGAAATGCAATTTTTCTGCTTCTGTGATCTTTTCCACCACTTGTTGAGTAATGTCTGTGGCCATATCTTGTATTCATCTTTGGACAGTGTTGTCAGAACATGGAATATTACTAATAGCATCAGTCATTTTTTCATCAAAGAGAATTGAAACAATTGCAATGGCAGAGGGAACCATGACTTCTTCAACGATTGTGTGAGGCTTATTTCATTTAGCTACTATTAAGGACAATTTCAAGATGGTTGTGGACTTCATGAAAGCAGCATGGTGTTTTATAAATTTGTGTCTCTTCTTCACGAAAAATGCTACTGGTTTTTCGGTGTGCTCTATGTTTTGTTGTTAAATGTCTCTGGAGCAAAGAAGGCTTCGTGGAATGCTTGGATAGTACTTCATTGCAGATATCACAAACAAGAAGCTGCTGATCGTTTTCTTCCACGAAATAAAATCTAAACTTCAAATAAACTTCACTGTATTTTCGATTCGATGCCGGATTTAATTTTTTGGGTGGTGGTTCCTTTGCTGAATCACTTTCCCTTTGCACTGATGAACATATGATGAATTTATCCATATTTATTAATATGCACCACTACCTTCGTGGTCAGGTGGCTGGTCGGCCCTTCTTCCTCTCCCTCTCCTCTCTCTCTCTTTCACTGCCTACTGGGCTCTCCTTCCACAGCCTCTGCTCCTTTCGTTGATCCCTCTGCTTGTCTCACAGAAGCCTCTCCTCTTCTTCCTCTCTCTTTCTCCATCCCCTTCTCTTTCCCTGACATCTTTTTTTTCTCTTCCTCTCCAGTCAAAACCTCCTTTTATATCCTCTCCTCTCCCCCCCCCTCCTCCTCTTCTCTTCCAGGTGCCCCAATCTCTGGGGCTCAGGGAGAGCTCCAGTGTCAGTCGCTACCCTAATTTCACTCCCCCATGTGGTCACCCACTCCCCAGCTGGCCATTGCGCACAGCGCTGATCAGCTGGACCTATGTGCTCTGATCCTGGGGCCTCTGCCGAGCCCTGGATGCCCTGCAGCTCAAGCTGACTCTCTCACCCCAAGGCCTGTCTGCTGTTCCCGGTGATAACAGAGCCTACTGGAAGCACCAATCAGCTGGAGCCCCGCATGCTGATCTTGGGCCCTCAGCAGAGCCCCAGCAACACCACAGCTCCAACTGACTCTCCCCCAGGCCTGTCCGATGCTGCCGCCACTTCAGATCATCAGCACCGATGCTGCTTCAGCTCATCCCCCCGCTACACTTTTCTAGGTCGCGTACCACTTGCCACGTGCCAAAGTACCACCAGTTGAAAAGCCCTGTTCTAAAGTGTTAGCTATTCCCACCAGCTTGGTGTTGTAAGCAAAATTGATGACTTCCCCTTCTATCCCCTCATCTAAATTGTTTATGAAGATGTTGAAGAGTACTGGGCCTAAGACAGAACCTTGGGGCACCCTACTGCATGCTTCCTTCCACGTAGATGTAGTTCCATTAAGGACTATGCATTGAGTGCAGTTGGTTAGCCAGTTACTAATCCATCTGGTGGTGATGCTGTCTATCCCACATTTTTTTCTGTCTTGCGAAGAAGTAGGCTGTGGTCTACTTTGTCAAATGCCTTACTGAATGAAGTCTAAGTATACTATATCCACAGCATTTCCCTGGTCCACTAATTTGTCACTTTGTCAAAGAATGAAATAAGATTTGTTTGGCATTATCTGTTTCTGACAAACCCATGTTTGCTTCTAGTTATAACTTTGCTTTCTTCTAGGTCAGGGGTAGGCAACCTTGGCTCTTTTATGACTCGTGGACTTCAACTCCCAGAATTCCCCCCCCTCTCTCTCTCTCTCCTCTCCCTCTCTCCCTCCCTCCCTCTCTTTCTCTCTCCCTCTTTCTCTCTGTCCCTCTCTCTTTCCTCTCCCTCTCTCCCTTTCTCTTTTTCTCTCTCCTCTCTCCCTCCCTTTTTTCTCTCTCCCTTTCTCTTTCCCTCTTTCCTCTCCCTCTCCCTCTCTCCCCTTTCTCTTTTTCTCCCTCTTTCCCTCTTTTCTCTCTCCCCCTCTCTTTCTCTCCCTCCCTCTCTTCCTCTCCCTCTCTCCCTCTCTCCTCCCCCTTTCTCTCTCTCCCTCTCTCTTTCTCTTTCCCTNCTCTTTCCTCTCCCTCTCCCTCTCTCCCTCCTCTCCCTTTCCTCTCCCTCTCTCCCCTTCTCTCTCCCTCTCTCCTCTCCCTCTCTTTCTCTCTCTCTCCCTTTTTTCTCTCCCTCTTTCTCTTTCCTCTCCCTCTCTCTCTCCTCTCCCTTTCTCTCTCCCTCTCCCTCTTTTTTCTCTCTCCGTCTCTTTCTCTCTTTCCCTCTCTTTCCTCTCCCTCTCTCTCCCCCCTCTTTCTCTCTCCCTCTTTCTCTCCCTCTCTTTCTCTTTCCTCTCTCTCTCCTATCCCTGTCTTTTTCTATCTCTCCCTCTCTTTTTCTCTCCCTCCCTCTCTCTCTCCCTCTCTCTCTCCCTTTTTCTCTTTCTCTCCCCCCCTCTCTCCCTCTCTCCCCCCTCTGATCTTCTGCTCACCTGGCAAGCTGGCTTCAAGCTGTTCTCCAACAAGCTGACACAGATTCTTATTCGGCTGGCTCTCTCCTCCCCTTCCTGCTTCCTGTTTCCTGCTTCCTGCAGAGACGCAGCCAAGGTAGGAGCCCCGCCCAATAAGCTTGTCAGCTCCTCGGAGAATAGGGTGAGTCCACTCTCTTTTTACACACACAGAGAGAGAGAGAGAGAGGGGGGGGGGCTCTCTCTGTCTCTCTCTCTCTCTCTCTGCAAATGGCAGAGGAGGCTGGGAGCCACAGGGGAAGGGTCAAAGAGCCGCATGCAGCTCCGGAGCCGCAGGTTGCCGACCCGTGGTATAAGTATTTAGACCCTTTGCAACAACAGTTGAAATTTAGCTCCAGTGCCTCCCATTTCTCTTGATCGTTGCTGACAGGATTATTGCAAGACACAAATCTAAGGAAGGCTACAATAAAATTTCTCCTGTACTGAAGTTCCTAAGAGCAGATGGCCTCCATAATTCTCAAATGGAAGAGGTTCAGCACAACCAGGACTCTTCCAAGAGCTGGTTGCCCAGTCAAACTGAGCAATCAGGGGAGAAGGGCCTTACTAAGAGAGGTGACCAAGAACCTAATGGTCACTCTGACTGAGCTCCAGAGATCCTGTGTGGAGATGGGACAGAGTTCCAGAAGGACAACCATCATTGCAGCCCTCCACCAATCTGGGCTTTATGGCAAGAGTGGCTAGACGGAAGGTTTTGTGTGGAGCCCTTGAGATTTTGCGTGGAGGAGTTGATCCACTTCTCGCACGGCCAAGCCGGCCTGGACTCACACATACCGGTACACTCAGCTTCTTACAAAAAACATACTGGTAGCTACCATATCCTTAGCTGATCAGGAGGAAAACGTGTCTGCTCTGGATTTTAAGGCAGAAAAGCAATACACGAAACCATTATTTCAGCTTGTGACAAAATATGATGCAACATAAAGGAACAAGATGCCAGCTTAAATATACAAACCCAGATCTTGACTACAACCAAAGAACTAAGAATACAGAAAATAACCAGAGAAGTGGAACAACTAAATACAACTAAATACTAAGATAGAGGACTCAACTGACCAACAGATCCAGCCAATGGAAAAATCAGAAAAGGGAGTGACAACACTGAAAATGGAAAAGACGTTTTACAAAAATCAGAAGAAATTTGAGGAAAAGGAAGAACAGGTTGAATGGAAGATAAACCTATCAGGACAATTGTGGGAAATTGGAGTAATAGGGAGGCAATCTAATGAATACAAATGGGCTAGTTCTTCGGGAAAAAATGCAACCAACTGGTCTTTTTTATTCCAAATAATATGTATAATAATAGAGGGAGAACTATTTGATGATTCAAAAGCATTGACATGGAAGGTTAGTTGGCAAAGGAAGAAAGCCAGAGTAAGGCTGAAGGAAATAAGTGTTTTGATTTATTAGAGGGGATTTCATATATTACTAACTAGAGGGTTGAACATGGTGGATAAGATGATAAGATAAGATAAGATGATAAGATGAGATAAAATGATAGATAAGCCACCAGCAGCTCTGCCATTGACTTTGCTTCTCAAAAGGTTGCAGAAGGGGATCACATGACCCTGGAACACTGTGACCATTATAAATATGAATCAGTTGCCAAGCATCCAAATATAAATCACATGACCCTGGGCATGCTGCAATGGTCATAAGTGTGAAAAATGGTCATAAGTCATTTCAGTGCTATTGCAACTTTGAACAGGGTTTTTTTTGGTCATCAAGTTTTTGACACCTTGCTAGGTGGTACTCGAATATTGCTATATCCTAAAAGTGGTACAATCGGTAAAAAGGTTGAAAAGCCCTGTTCTAGTCCAACCCCCTGCTCAAGCAGGAGACCCTATACCATTTCAGACAAATGGTTGTCCAATCTCTTCTTAAAAACCTCCGGTGATAGAGTACCCATAACTTTGGGAGGCAAGCCATTCCACTGAAATTGTTCTGTCTATCAGGAAATTTCCCCTTAGTTCTAGGTTGGTTCTCTCCTTGATTAGCTTCCATCCATTGCTTCTTGTCCTGCCTTCAGGTGCTTTAGAGCAGTGCTTGTCAACCTTTTCACAGATTGTACCACTTTTAGGACATGACAATATTCAAGTAACATCAGTGCTTAGCAAGGTGTCAAAAACCTGACCACAAAAAAAAGGAAAAAAATGATAAAGTACACCCACTTACCACACTTTTAATGGGAAACTTATGCCTGTTTCTGGAACACGGTGACCATTATAAATATGAATCAATTGCCAAGCATCCAAATATAAATCACATGACCCTGGGCATGCTGCAATGGTCATAAGTGTGAAAAATAGTCATAAGTCATTTCAGTGCAATTGCAACTTTGAACAGGTTTTTTTTGGTCATCAAGTTTTTGACACCTTTGTGGGAAGTCAGAGCCCTAGAGAAGGAAATATTAAAAAGGGGAGAAAAATATATTTCCTCAAAAGTATTTTAAAAAAGCAGAAACCAACTTTGCCCCCAAACCAACTATCCCAAACAGGAGCTACCCCATACAGATGCAGATGTAAAACCATCAGAAAGTTGAAGCCAGAGCAATCAAGAAGATAAAGAGAAAATCTGCATGCCCCACCCAAACTCTAGGAGTCATTAGCTCCATCACCTGGGAAGCAGGATATAATAGGATTAAACCACAGATATCAAGGCCTAGAAAAGCACTCAGAAATATCCTCAAACTTCATGCCACAGGAACAGGAAACTATTCCAAACAGGGCTAGATAGGGTATAAAAACCTACTACCCATGTGCTCACTCTCTCTCTTCTCTCCTCTGCTCTTTCCTGAAGAACCATCTTTCTGCTTCTGCAATAAACTGTAACCTTCTTCCGAAAGCAGTCGCCATGTTTGCTTATTTATTCCCGGCTTGGATGAACCAGGATGAAGACTTTACTTCTATCAATTTGGCGACCCAGATGGGACTCCAAGCTAACCTCTCCAATGGACTGAGACTGGTAAGCCCCATCTTGCCGGCAGCAGACCCCCTTGTGTCTGTAGATGGGTTTCCCAGGCCTTGCCCATGTGGAGCTAGGGTAGTAAAGGGAGTTTTGAGAGTTTGAGCTCAAGGGCTGCTTTGGAAAGAAGGTGAAGTTGAGTACCTCTAAATTTTAAGTTTAAAGCCCAAGGGAACAAAGAAAATGTGTGTATGCCTGTGTGTGTGAGTGAGAAGACCCTTTTTTCCCAATCACAGTTGGATTTTGCTCCTTCTGGTCTTTCCTAGCCGCAGAAAGGATCTGTTTAATTGGCAGAACCTGGAAAGCATGGGGGTTTGGTCAGAGCACAGAACCTTTTGTAGGTGTCACGCCCGTCCGATGGCGTCCCGAGAGAAAAAGAAGAGCAGGAACGCAGGTACGTGGTGCAAGCAAGGTTGTTTAATTTCTAGCCAAAACAAAGTCAGCACTGGGAGTGGTCTGCTCCCAGTGCTGTATATAGATGTGCCACGCCCCTTCACCCCACCCCCAGCAGCAAGCCACCATCCGCCCTATGTCTATAACTGTCCCGGTAGTCCGGATACGCCCTTCCCGAGGGTCAGCCAAGCCCTGCTGGTCTTCCACCCGGCCACTCGAACGCTGCACCATTCCGCCTCCTTCCTCGAAAGTCCTCCGGCCGTTACAGACATGGCTGGGCCGTGACGGTCCTTCCCCGGCCGCCGGGGCTCTCCCGCGGCGTCCGCTGGCCTGCAGGTGCCCGTCGTACCATTCGGCCGCTCCCTTGGCGTCCGCGGCTTCCCCCAGCTCGCCGCGGCTTCCGTCGGCTGGCGCCAGCGGTTCCGGCTGATTGCCGGCAGATGGCTGTTCTCCCCGTGGTCCTGCAGCTCCATCAGCGAGCGCTCGGCTTCCTGGCTGTTGGCAGGGCACAGAGTCGCCCGGCTTCCCCCCTGCGCTCGGCTACGACGGCCAGGCCCACTCCAGCCCGAGCACGGTAGGCGGCGGCGCAGGGAACAGAGGGGAGGGGGGAGGGCTGTACCTGGAGCTCCGCAGGTCCGTGCAGGCCGGGGCGATGCCGACGGTCAGCTGGGCAGCTGCGGCGGCGGTCGGCTGCTGCGGGCTGTGCCTCACCCCCCCCACCAGTGAATGGCAAGCCCCGTGGGGCTTGACAGTAGGGAAAAGGGAGAGGCTGTGTGAAAATGAAATGGAATGAGTGAATGAATGAAAGAATTGGATTTGGGCAACTAGCTGATAAGGCCCTGTAAGCAAAGCAAAGCAAAGTTAGGAAATTAAGCCCCGGGCTAGGAAGCCCCGGGCTAGGAGCAGTCCACTTACCTCTGAGAGCAAGCAGAGGTCCGTAGCGGATGTTAGAGGTCCGCAAAACAGTAGCGGCGAAGCCGGCCGGTGGGAGAGTAACCCGTACCTTCTGAGGGGAAACCAGAAGTGTCTCTACAGACCCGTTTTTGGTCTGAAAACGTGGCGGATCCCTCCAGGAGCCCACGTACTCTGAGAGGGATCCAGAGTGCTCCGTGAGTCCCCTTTTTGGACCCACAAAACCATGGCGGAAGGAGGAAGTCTCACAAGGAGACTTCCGGTGTATAGTGCCCAATAGTGTTAGAGGAAAAACTCCGTTATAGAAGTAAGAAGCATGGGAGGTTCAAATTCAAGGGCTGAGATAGGTTCCCCAGTTGAGAGCTTGCTTGAGGCCTGGTATGGGAATCAGCTACCCGTTCAGGCAGGTATGAAAAAAGAGATAGGTAAAGAAACTATATGTTAAAAAAAAATAAAAATAAATAGACTTTGCTTAGGGCTTTGCTGGGAAACCAATTTGGCTAAATAAAGGTACTTAAAAGGGAAAATAAGAAATAGTGATTCTCTCTCTCTCTCTCTCTTCTCTATGCAACCATGTGGTATGTTTAAGATCTGTGCCTTCCCTAATTTGAGCTATCTGAAACTTATGGTGGGAATGACTAGGATGTGTAAACCTAAGACTTCTGTTCTCTTGTCTTTGTGTATATATGTTTGTCAAAGTCTGTGTGTGAGAGGTAAATGTGACTGTTAACTGTTTCAAATGCAAAGAAAAAAAGAATTTTAAATTCTGCTAGAAATTCTGCTTAAAATAAGCCACAAAAAGGAAATACCTCACTCTGTTTGTCTGGCCAACAAACAGAGTGAAGAAAAAAAAATGTGTTTGTTTGTTTGTTTGTTTGTTTGTTTTCCTCTTTCTCTCTGTGTACTCTTAAGAACAGCCTAAAGTTAGCAGGAGGGAATGTTTTAAGTTCATCTGCTAGAAAGATTTCACTCGTGCATTTAATAATATATAATAAAGTTGGAAGGGACCTTGGAGGTCATCTAGTCCAGGGCTTTTCAACCTTTTCACCCATTGTACCACTTTTAAAATATGGCAATATCCGAGTACCACCAGTCGCCTAGCAAGATGTCATAAACCTCCTCCTGTCCGAGGTTTTCATTGTTGTGAGCATTTCTGTTGAGGATTGGCAGCGGGGGTGGTGTGGGGTAGTGTTTGGTTTTTATTCCCCCCCCCCCCGTCTGCTGGGTGGTTGCATCAGGTTTTGCTTCACTTCACATGACCCTGGGACACTGTGACCGTCATAAATATGAATCAGTTGCCAAGCATCTGAATGTAAATCACAAGACCCTGGAGATGCTGCAACATTCCAGCTGATCGGCGCTTCTTCTGGGCTCAGGAGAAGTGTCAGGATCAGTGCTGCTTTCCAGCTGGAGCCTGGCACTGATCCTGGCGCTTCCACTGAGCCCTGACAGTCCCGAAGAAGCACCGATCAGCTGGAAAGCAGCACTGATCCTGGCGCTTCCACTGAGCCCTGACAGTCCCGAAGAAGCACCGATCAGCTGGAAAGCAGCACTGATCCTGGCGCTTCCGCTGAGCCCTGCAGCTCCAGCCATCTCTCGCTCAGGCTTGTGCGGTGCTGCCACCGGTTCAGCTCATTCCCTTCCCCTGCTACCACTTTTCTAGGATGGTCGCGTACCACCTGCCAGGTGCCAATGTACCACAGGTGGTACCCGTACCACTGGTTGAAAAGCCCTGATCTAGTCCAGGGCTTTTCAACCTTTTTACCGATTGTACCACTTTTAGGATATAGCAATATTCGAGTACCACCTAGCAAGGTGTCAAAAACTTGATGACCAAAAAAAAAAACCTGTTCAAAGTTGCAATTGCACTGAAATGACTTATGACCATTTTTCACACTTATGACCATTGCAGCATGCCCAGGGTCATGTGATTTATATTTGGATGCTTGGCAACTGATTCATATTTATAATGGTCACAGTGTTCCAGG
>NW_015390028.1:186445-188456 GCF_001527695.2 Protobothrops mucrosquamatus
CCCCCTGCTCAGGCAGGAAACCATATACGAACTTTATCAAATGCCTTACTGAAGTCCAAGAAAATTATATCCACAGCATTCCTCTAGTCCACAAATTTTGTAACTGGGTCAAAGAATGCAGTAAGATGTGTCTAGCATGATCTGTTTTTAACAAACCCATGTTGGCTTTTGGTAATGACTTTGTTTGCCTCTAGGTGTTTGCTGATTCTTGTTTGATTATCTTTTCCAGAATCTTCCCAGGTATTGAGGTCAGGATAATGGGTTAGTAGTTTTCTGGATCTATTCTTTTTTCTTTTTTTGAAGAGGGGAACTACATCAGCTCTTTTCCAGTCCTCTGGAGAAGTGCTCCAGGATCTTTGAAAAATATAGTTCAGTGGTTCTGAGATCACATCTACCAGTTCCTTGAGAACTTTGGGTGTAATCCATCTGGTCCTGGTGATTTGAACTCTTCTAGGCTGGATAAGTGCTCACTTACCATTTTCTTGCCTATCTTAACTTGTGTTTCTAATCTATTTTTTTATGGTACTGCTTTTGATAAGTTGGACTGTTTGTTTTTTTATTATTTTTGACTTTGGTCACAAGCCTTAGTTCATTTTGAGCCTTAGCTTTCTTCACCTCATCATTGCAGGCTCAGACTATTTGCTAATATTCTGCTTTAGGTATGTGCCCCTCTTTCCACTTTTTTATACTGGTCCCTCTTATATGTCAATTTATCAGAGAGTTCTTTATGCAGCCATGCTGGTTTCTTGTGAGAGCTATTATTTTTCTTCTTTGTTGGTATTGTGCTAGACTGGGTTATGTTTTTTTTTAAAAAAAAAATTCCCAAGCTTCTTGAGTTGTTTCCCCTTGAGGATTCTCATCCATGGAATCCCTCCCAAGCCTCTCTTAAAGTCCAAGACTCTAGTTGGACTGCTCTATTGTCATGTGCTTCCTACATACCTTAGTTGAGTTATTATACCCTTTCGTGGTTTCCAAAATTGTCATTTCTGATTTTTATTGGTCAGTGTCTGTTGTTGGGTTAATTTCCTTCTCAATTCTGTCTAAAAGGTGTTAATTTTTGTTCCAGGGGGAATCCAGTGTTAAATTATTTTATTGTTGTGTACTTTTTGGTGTTTCTATTCTAATTCTGTCAATTCTAATTTTCTGTCTATCCTTTCCCTGAAAAATGTGTGTCTATCTACAAGAACCTTTTGAAGTTCAAGTCTGCTTGTGTGGGGAAATAATTTTCTTAAGTTACTTTTCTTATCCTATCACTTATTGGTGAAACATAAGCATTTTCCAATCTCTAAAATAATGTGGTCTATTTTAGAATAAATGTTAAAGGCAGATTCTCCTGCCCCTGTAAAGTTGCACACCTTAAAATATTAGGCTTTTAAAATTATTTGGAGCTTTCAGCATTCTCAAGCTGCCCAGCTGCAAATGTTCAAGTTCAAAAGTGAAACATTTCATGTATGTTTTCTTACAAGAATCCAGCCTTTCTTTTATCATCTGGGATGTCCTCATTTTGTTTGCCTGATTCTTTGACCATTGCAATATTGATGCCTTTTCAAACTGCCTGCAAGCTACCCCCCCTCCCTCATGTACTTCCTCTTTTTCTTGCCCTTTGTTCTCCATACCTTTTGTCTGCCTCTCCTGGGAGAGTCCACCCAGAAAGGGGGGGAGACCTTGTTCTTGTATCTTTCAGCCCTGCAATCCTCCCCCAAACCTTTGGAAGCAGAACACACAGACCCAGATGCTGCCCCCATCCATCTGAGCCATGGAATTGGGTTTTGAATCCAGCCATCCACTAAAAAGCCACCATGCAATCTGAGTGGAACATCTTCCCAAGTCCTACCATTCCCCAGATGCCTGTGAGAGCTGCAGAAGGAAGGAGTCCTGGAGCCACTGGTGCCATGTGAAGCCTCAGAAGAGAAAATTAGACTGTGGGGGGAGGGTGGAAACTCATTGTAAAGTTTTCTTTCTTGCCACATTTGTATTGTAACAAGCCAGTTGAATGTATTAATGGAGAGAT
>NW_015390028.1:189465-193529 GCF_001527695.2 Protobothrops mucrosquamatus
ACCTGGATGCACTGAACTAAGAGCTAAGGCAGGAAAACAACCCTTGAAAATGGGCAGCCAGTGGTCATGTACTAAGGAAAACCATGGCTGTGAAGAATTTTGAGAGGAATGTGCAAACCTGACTGGAAGCTAAGAGTGACATCCAACATTTGAAAATGATTGGCACAGAATATTGGACACTATAAATTTCTTTTACACCGAACAATTTTGCCTTGACTTTTAGAACTTTATGGGTTGCAAGCTCCCCTTTTGGGAGAAGGGATCTTTTTCTGCTGCCTCTATTAGTGTCTTTTTTTTTTTTGGCTTAACAGTTTAAAAGCTTGTCTACCAAGTCTCCCTGACCAGAACAATTTTAATGTTGTGCCAGTAAGTGTGACATTCTCACACTTAAGGCACAAAGCGGGGATATTGTGGGAAGTCGGAGCCCTAGAGAAGGAAATATTAAAAAGGGGAGAAAAATATATTTCCTCAAAAGTATTTTAAAAAAGCAGAAACCAACTTTGCCCCCAAACCAACTATCCCAAACAGGAGCTAGCCCCATACAGATGCAGATATAAAACCATCAGAAAGTTGAAGCCAGAGCAATCAAGAAGATAAAGAGAAAATCTGCATGCCCCACCCAAACTCTAGGAGTCATTAGCCCCATCACCTGGGAAGCAGGATATAATAGGATTAAACCACAGATATCAAGGCCTAGAAAAGCACTCAGAAATAGCCTCAAAGTTCATGCCACAGGAACAGGAAACTATTCCAAACAGGGCTAGATAGGGTATAAAAACCTACGGCCCATGTGCTCTCTCTCTCTTCTCTCCTCTGCTCTTTCCTGAAGAACCATCTTTCTGCTTCTGCAATAAACTGTAACCTTCTTCCCAAAGCAGTCGCCATGTTTGCTTATTTATTCCTGGCTTGGATGAACCAGGATGAAGACTTTACTTCTATCACCTTGCTAGGTGGTACTCGAATATTGCTATATCCTAAAAGTGGTACAATCGGTAAAAAGGTTGAAAAGCCCTGATGTAGAACAACAACAAAAAGACCTGAACTGGCTTTCGTGTAAGTGAAATTATTGTTCAGAAAGCTTCCTCTGCTTGTCTAGATCTAAAACAAATCTAAGAGCTGTTACAATTTCGGCAACCAGGGAAGAGGCAAATAACTCTTCTCAAACGAGCAATTCAGCAAAAAAGACGTGTCATTTAACAGCGTGTACACGAAGAGCAAGACCCTCTAGCTAAATAAGTGGATCCTCGCTGAAGTAGCAAATCCTGCAGGGCCAGACCAAGCATGTCAGCTTCCCCATGCCATCAAATGCACGACTCCCGTTGTCTCCATTCCTTTCGCGGTCCGGGGATAACCGCCCTCCGCCCCCATTCCGTGCTTTTCTTCCTGCATCTCCATCTGAATAAGCATCTTTGCTCCTCCAATATTTCCCCGGGGCCTTCAACCTCCCTTTTCGGTCTGTGCCTGTCAAAAAAGCATCAACAGCAGGGAGAAACAAGGAGAAAATGCCAGGCAACTTACCACCCAGGTTAGGCCCCCGATGCTGCTGCCGCTGCCGCTGCCGCTGCCGCCTCCGCCGCCTTCTCCGCCTGATTTTACCATTATTTTACCCTCGCTTCAGTATAAATAGTTATAAATAGAAAGGCCTAAAAAGGGGGTGGTGGAAGGGAGGGGGGGAAAGCTAGACCGGACCTGGGTTACAACTACACTCACACACTCGTTTCCTACACCGCAGTTTCGCGGGGCGGAAGGAGTTGTTTCCGATCCACCGAGAAAGAGTTCTTCCCACCCAAGTCGCGCGCACGTCCACACACACCAGCCCCAAAGCTTCACTCTCGCGCGAATGTGCGCGTACCCGCTTCCCCCACAGCACTTAACTTAGAGGCACGCGCGCACCTAAGGGGTGCGAGCCACCACAGCTCCCCCCACCGCTTCACTGTGCACGTGCCCCACTACACCTCCCCTCAGGCGCTTTACAGCGTGCACGCGCACACCAGATCTGTTTCTTCCTGTTTCTCCGTTTCTCTAGAGCGCGCTTAAGGCCACAAGCATTTATTTCATATTTTAGTTTAGACAGTTATTTCTTTTAAATAAGGTTAAATTAGAAAAACGTTTGGCGCTTGAAAAAAAGAGACTAGAAACCAGCCCGTGAGGGCCCAGAAAACGCCGCAGATGGAGGGAGGGGTACTGTTCCGTTCAGATGACGCTCCTGACACCAATATTTGGCGGCGGCGTAGCAGATCAGCCGGCTTGGGCGTTGTGTGGAGCACCGGAGGCGGCGGCCACCTTTTCCCTTGAAGCGGGATCAAATTGCCAAGACCCCGAATTAAAAAGCGGCCTGGCAGATCCCCAACCGGTTCCCTGCCCGCGCAAAAGCCCTGTCTTCAGACTATAACTACTCTACCCCCATCCGGCACAGCCGCCTCAACCTGCAAACGCTCCATTTCCCTTGTGGCCACGCCACCATCGGTCAATTATGATTGAAGGAAATAAAAGTTATTCTTTTAATAATTGTAGAAATAATTGTAGAAATGTAATGCCATTATATGAAACTGTCTCTTTAGTACAAATGTAACACTGTGTTGAAAGTAAAGTCTTCATCCTGGTTCATGGCGACTGCTTTGGGAAGAAGGTTACAGTTTATTGAAGAGCCAGACTGAAAGATGGTTCTGGCAGGAAGGAGGAGAAAAATCAAGGGCTGAGCACATCTGGAGTAGGTTTTTATACCCTCTGAAAGCCTTTTGTTTGGAATAGTTTCCTGTTCCTGTGGCATGAACTTTGAACTGAGTCTGAGTGTGCTTTTCTGGCCCTTGGTATCTGTGGTTTAATCCTATTATCATATCCTGCTTCCCTGGTGATGGGGCTAATCGCTCCTAGAGTTTGGGTGGGGTATGCAGATTTTAGGTCTCTTTGTCTTCTTGAGTTTCTGGCTCCAACTTTCTGATGGTTACATTTGCATTTGTATAGGGCTGGCTCCTGCTTGGGACAGAGAGATTTGGGGTTATCAAGGAAAACTGGGCATGCTTTTCTGTCTCTTTAAGATCCTTGAAGGAAATATATTTTTCTGCCTTTTTAATATTTCCTTCTCTGGGGAGCTGACTTCCCTCAATCCCCGCTTTGTGCCTTAAGTGTGAGAATGACACACTTACTGGCACAAGATTAAAATTGATTTGGTCAGGGAGACTTGGTAGACAATCTTTTAAACTGTTAAGCCAAAAAATAAGACATTAATGAAGGCAGCAGAAAAAGATTTCAGTGGCTCCCAAAAGGGGAGCTTCCAACCCATAAAGTTCTAAAAGTCAGGGCAAAAATTTTGTTAGGTGGAAAAGAAATTTATAGTGTCCAATATTTTGTGCCAATCATTTTCAAATGTTGGATGTCACTTTTAGCTTCCAGTCAGGTTTGCACATTCCTCCCAAAATTCTTCACAGCCATGGTTTTCCTCAGTACATAACCATTGGCTGCCCATTTTCAAGGGTTGTTTCCTGCCTTAGCTCTTCAAAAAAGGAAAAAAAGGACCCAGGAAATTACAGGCCTATCAGCCTGACCTCAATACCTGGGAAGATTCTGGAAACGATAATCAAACAACGAATCAGCGAATACCTACAGGCAAACCAAGTCATTACTAAAAGCCAACACGGGTTTGTCAAAAACAGACAAATCTTATTGCATTCTTTGACCAAGTGACAAAATTAGTGGACCAGAGGAAAGCTGTGGATATAATTTACTTGGACTTCAGTAAGGCATTTGACAAAGTAGATGACAACCTACTACTTCAGGGCTTTTCAACCTTTTTACCGATTGTACCACTTTTAGGATATAGCAATATTCGAGTACCACCTAGCAAGGTGTCAAAAACTTGATGACCAAAAAAAAAAAACCTGTTCAAAGTTGCAATTGCACTGAAATGACTTATGACCATTTTTCACACTTATGACCATTGCAGCATGCCCAGGGTCATGTGATTTATATTTGGATGCTTGGCAACTGATTCATATTTATAATGGTCACAGTGTTCCAGGGTCATGTGATCCCCTTCTGCAACCTTTTGACAAGCAAAGTCAATG
>NW_015390028.1:194369-197758 GCF_001527695.2 Protobothrops mucrosquamatus
GTTGTAGATCGGCTCATGGCCAGCCTGCTTGATCTCCTCTCCCTCCACCCTCCCCCTCCCCCTCCCCCTTCGGTGCAGCTGACTCTGCCTCCTCCCAAGGCTGCTGCTTTTTTTCTCTCTCCCTCTCCTGCCCAAACTGCCTCCTTTTATAGGCTCTCCTGTCTCTGCCCCCTCCTCCTTTCTCATGGGGGAGGGTGAGCCAGAAGTGAGCCTGGGGCCTTTGCAGCTCCAGAGGACTCTCTCACTGCAAGTCCTTGCCTGTGCTGGCTCTTTTCCTCCCCCACTACACTTGGCTAGGCAGGGCTGCGTACCACCTGTCACTCATTAATGTACCACAAGTGGTACGCATACCACCGGTTGAAAAGCCCTGGACTAGATGACCTCCAAGGTCCCTTCCAACTTTATCATTACTATTACTATTACTATTACTATTACTATTACTATTACTATTACTATTACTATTACTATTATTATTATTATTATTATTATTATTATTATTATTATTATTATTATTATTATTATTATAGTTCAGTGCATCCAGGTTTGTAATGTCCAATTGAGGTTAGCCAGGCTATTACATTTTTTCTTAAATTGCACATAGTGAGCTCTAGGACTCCCAATCTGAGTCCACCAGTGCAAGATATTCAGGGCTGAGGTTTGGGGATCTCTTTCCTGCTACTTCCTCAGTCGGCATATGAATTGCAAATCACCTGAGGGGGTCTGGTTCCCTCCCCCTTGGAATTTGCTGGCAGTTGTGCCTACAAAGCTTTGGTGCAATAGAGCAAAAATCAGCCTGGGGAACTTTACTGAAGGTAGGTGGAAGAGACTCAGTGTGGTTATGAATGGTGTGTGCGCGCATGTGTGTGTGCAGCTACTAATACAAAACAGGCAATACAAACATTCTGGATAAATTTTCCCTCCCACCAGACAGAAGTCCAAGGTGTTCAGTACTTGCTGTGCCAACTATTCCCAAATGCCATCTCTCCATGAATACATTCAACTGGCTTGTTACAATACAAATGGGGCAAGAAAGAAAACTTTACAATGACTTTCCACCCTCCCCCTATAGTCTTTCTAATTATTTTTTTTCTGAGGCTTCACATGGGGACCAATGGCTCTAGGATTTCTTCCTTCTGCTTTGTAGTTTTTCACAGGCATCTGGGAGAATGGTAGGACTTGGGAAGATGTTCCACTCAGGTTGCATGGTGGCTTTTTAGTGGATGGCTGGATTCAAAACCCAATTCCATGACTCAAATGGATGGACGCAGCATCTGGGTCTGTGTGCTCTGCTTCCAAAGGTTGGGGGGGGTCATCTATGCAGGGCTGAAAGAAATGAGAATAAGATTCTGCCCCCCCTTTCTGGGTGGACTCTCCCAGGAGAGGCAGACAAAAGGTATGGAGAACAAAGGATAAGAAAAGAATGGGGGGGGGGGTAGCTTGCAGGCAGTTTGAAAAGGCATTAATACTGCAGTTGTTAAAGAAACAGATAGGTAGACAAAATGAGGACATCCCAGATGACAAAAGAAAAACCTGGATTCTGGTAAGAGAACATACATGAAATGTTTCACTTCTGAACTTGAACATTTGCAACATATTAAAGACAAGGACTTGCAACTTGAAAAAAAATGCTAGGCAGCTTGAGAATGCTGAAAGCTCCAAATAATTTTAAAAGCCTAATATTTTAAGGTATGCAATTTTCCAGGGGCAGGAGAATCTGCCTTTAACATTTATTCTAAAATAGACCACATTGTTTTAGACAATTTCCTCAATACTTGCCTGCAGGCGTCTCCTTTTCCAGCCAGCTTTGTTTCGTGACTTGTTTTGATTCCGTTCAGGTTCTTGGATCAGTCGGTTGTCCACCAAATACCCCTGCGGTGCCATCCGCCTCCTTCCGGAGAAATCATCCGTGCCGGCTGAATGGTCAGTGTGATGGCTCCAACTGGGCACTGGTCGGTCCGTGTCGTCCTCAGTGAAATATCGCTCCAAGTCCTATCGGAGTCACCAGAAATATTGCAGAAAATATTTATCTAGTCATCTAGTCCAACCCCCTGCTCAGGCAGGAAACCCTATACCATTTCAGACAAATAGTGGCAAAGGCAAAAAAAGTGGCAAAGGACTTGCAAGATAGAGCATCCAGAATTAGACAAGGAATACAAGGAACTGACTCGTGGTTCTTGTGGCTACCAGGCACTGCCTGGGTCAAACAAATGTTGTTTGTCATGTTATGTGGAATAGCAGGACTAGCCTTCATCCCATGTGTAATTCCTTTACTCAGACAATTAGTTATGATTAGTTATGAGGAGAACAAAAGGAAATGGAAGAAGTCAAAACTACAAGTTCATTTGTCGGTCGCACAGAGGTGTTAAGTTTGAAGCTCTGCTACAGCTAACCACATATGTCTTTATGTCTCATCTATAGCTAACCACAAGTATGTTACAGGAAATTTAGGCATTTAAGACGCTGTAGGTAGGAACTTTAGCAAAGATATGTTAGCTACGGAAAGGGGGGCTGTATGCTGTAAGGGGGCTATGATTCAAAGCAACCACTCCATGCTACCTGTTACATTTCCATGTTTTGCTGTTTCTGACGAGAATATATAAACTTGTGTTTTGTTATGAGAAGCTGTTCAGATGTGGCTGCAAATATAGTGCTCTGAACTTTTGCGCAAAATAAACCAAACTTCTTTTGATTCCGTGGTCTGAGTCCTGTGATTTTCTGCAATAGTGTGATAGCTGGGTCTAAGCGTAAGGCAATGGGAGGCCCCTTGTATGAGCCAAGCTCTGTGCTAAACACATCAGCAAACTCCTTGCAGACTTCTGCAAGGCCTGACGTTTGCAGGCTGTGAAACCAAGTCGCTTGGATTCAAAGGGCCTCGAACCAATTGGGTCCAATGAGACTCGTACGATCACCCCCAACTACCACCACATCTAGTAGGCCTTCAAAATCCCTTGAGCATGGCCTCCCCCTTCACGCTGACTCTGGAATTCTGGAAGTCAGTGAGAATTAAGTTCGATGACCTGAGTTTTACTTGTAGGCCACTACTGCTGCAAATCCTTTTGAAGGTGTCATGAGAAATGATCGATAGAGCGGACCCTGTGTCCAACTCCATCGACAAGGGAACCCTCTGCAACTTCACGTCAATGTGAAGCTTTTTTTAAAGTGGCTTATGTGTTCCTGTCCTTAAAATGCTCCTTGTTCTATCCCAGCCTATTGCCGTCCTTGTTAGAGGCACAAGGACCAAACCCCTGCTGATACAATAGGCTGGAAACTTTAAAACAAAACAAAATCCCTTTTATTTGGGTGACAATCCTGTCAATAAGTCCAAAACACAAACAGCAAACCTCAAGTCCAAAGGAAGGAAATAGTCCACAGGAACACGTTGCAAACAA
>NW_015390028.1:199816-202725 GCF_001527695.2 Protobothrops mucrosquamatus
GGTGATAGCCCACATTGGCTAAGAATGGGGTCATCTGCGTGGAGGTGTGCTGGGAGTTATTGAATGCAAACTCAGCCACCGCCAGATAGTCCACCCAATTGTTCTGCTGCTGATTGACATAGCAGCGCAGATATTGTTCCAGGATTCCAATGACCTTCTCGGTCCCTCCGTCAGTTTGGGGATGATGTGCGGACGAGAGCCAGATCTTGACGTCTAACGCCTGCATCAACCCCTGCCAGAAACGGGCTGTGAACTGGGGCCCCCTATCGGACACGACTCTATCAGGAAGACCATGTAGCCGAAACACCTGCTGGATGAACATGCGACCAGTGGTGCGGGCAGACGGCAAGCCACGACATGGAATGAAATGCGCCATCTTGGTCAGCATGTCCACCACCACAAACACCGGATGTCAACGCTGCAAATACTGTATATTCTTGCTTTGACAATATGCAGAGCTGTCTGGCATTTTTATAGTTAAACCAGGCAGAAGGGGAAAAGAAACCGGAAGTAAATCACATCTTCCAAGTTGATTGGAAGATGTGAACCATGACCCCAAAAAAGGTGGGAGGGAAATGTTTAGAAATACATGCATAGCGGAAAAGAAGCCAGTCCTAAGCATTCCCCCATGCTGTGCTGATGTGGCTGTAACATTAATAAATGCTTTTAGGAGAAAACATGCCTGAAAGTCCTTTTAAGTGTTTCGTTACTCAGACACATGACATTATGCTTAGGACTCCACTCCTTTTACAACGATCTGGGGTCCCGAGCCCCATCCACTCCCTCTAATTTTGAGGGTTCTGGAAAAGATTCGGCGAAGATCTGAAAATGCAGGGGGAAAAAGTGTCTGAGGCCAGCTTTTTGACTGCTGCAGATTTCCCGGGGGGGGGGGGAATCGAAGGCCGGCAAGCCGGGCGAGAGAGGAATCTGGCAGATTTCCCAGCTGGGAGCGAGGCCAAAAATGGATGGAAAGAACTTCCTAGCTGATGCACTATCCAGGCTACCCCAATACAAGAGCAAACGAGAAGAGGTTAACGAGGCAATTATCCCCAATCCACAACCTGCCAATCAACTTGCACCTCGCAGGGTCCCCAACCCTGATGACCCTGGAGCGAAGAAAATAAAACGAGAACTCCTCACCGACCAATGGTTCAAAGATAATCAAGCCACCCTAACGTGCAGGGATAGTTTGGCTTACATGGGGGGAAAACTATATTTGCCAGAAACCCTCCGTCTTAACGCTCTCAAACACAGCCATGATGAAAAACAGGCTGGACACTTCGGATATTTGAAAACCCTACACCTCACCTGCCGACAATTCTGGTGGCCGGGACTAAAAAAGGATGTGGAAAACTATGTAAAAAGTTGTACTGTATGTGCCACAATGAAAAGAATCCCAGGGAAAACCCCTGGACTACTGCAACCTGTGGCAAACCCTTCTCAACCATGGGAAGAAATAGCTATGGACTTTATAGTAGACCTACCTGAAAGTAGTGGAAACACTGTCATCTGGACTGTAATAGACCTGTTCTCGAAGCAGGCTCATTTCATCGCTTGCAAAGGACTCCCATCTGCCCAACGACTGGCCAAAATGTTCCTGAACCATATCTACCGGCTGCATGGCGCCCCTAANCAGCCCCCCAGGGTCGTTTGGGTGTCGGCAAGGGCTGCAGTAGGCCGGGCGGGGCCCCTGTCGCTGACTTGGCCTGCCTACACGAAATACAAGAGGAGACGTAGGTCTGAACGTCGTGTCGGATTCGGGGCCACCAGAAGGTCCGGGAGACCAAGTTCAGGGTCTTGAACAGGCCAAAATGCCCCGCCGCCGGATTGTCATGACACTGGCTGAGGATGAGGCCCCTGAGCGGGCCCCCAGGAACATAGAGCCGATCACGATAGTGGAGGAGTCCATCCGTGACTGTCCATGGGGAATTGGGCCCCACCTCCTCCTTTCGCTGAGCCACCCAAACATCCTGCTGCTGGGCCTCCCGAATCCGAGCCCGTACATCTATCGGCTCCCGCACCGCAGCAAAAGACTCGATAGGGAGCACTGTCCCGGGCAGAAGCTTCCTGGACAGAGCATCCGCTCTTTGATTGTGACCGCTGGGTAAGTATGTCACCCGGAAATTGAACCTCGCAAAGAAGAGAGACCACCGGATCTGGCGTTGGTTCAATTTCCAAGCGGTCTGCAGGCTTTCTAAATTCTTATGGTCCGTCCGGACCTCGATTTGATGACGCGCCCCTTCCAGATGATGCCTCCAGGCCTCGAATGCCACTTTAATGGCCAATAGCTCCTTCTCCCAGATGGTATAGTTGCGCTCTGCCGGATTCAATTTCCGTGAATAGTACGTGCAAGGGAAGAGCGCACCGCCGGGCATCGTCGCCTGGAGTAACACCGCCCCAATGGCAATGTCGGAGGCATCCGCCTCCACGACAAATGGCCGTTGCGGGTCAGGATGCTTCAGGATGGGCTCCTTTATGAAGGCTTCCTTCAAAGCCTGGAAAGCCCGTTGTTCTGGAGCGTCCCACTGGAACCGAGTCTTTTTCTGCAGGAGCCGAGTAAGCGGGGCTGTCATGGTAGCAAACCCGGGGATGAAAGTCCGGTAATAGTTGGCAAACCCAAGAAGTCGTTGGACATCCTTCACACGACGTGGGGGTTGCCAACTCTGCAAAGACTCAACTTTACTCGGCTCCATGGTGATGCCCTCAGGATAAATACAGTGACCCAAGAACTCTATAGTCGTCTTGTAGAACTGACACTTCTCTAATTTAGCATACAGCCGATGTTCTCGGAGCCGCTGCAGGACCTGACGAAGATGCTGATGATGCACCTCTCGCGATGGGGAATAGATCAGGATGTCGTCCAGGTATATCACAACGAACTGATCTAACAAGTCCCGGAAAATATCGTT
>NW_015390028.1:204931-214216 GCF_001527695.2 Protobothrops mucrosquamatus
TGAGCCTTCCGAATCTGACTCCTGCTCCTCACACAGCTGAGCTTCATCAGAAACACGACTGGAGGGGCCAGGCTCTTCATCAAGCCGTGAGTCTTGTAATTCATCAGAGCCTCCCTCTGACCCTGATGGCCCCTCAACGGCCTCCTCCACCTCCTCCTCAGATTCCTCAGACTCAGCTGTTGGGAACACAGGCTAGCACGGAATCACAACACTCCTGCGTGATGTGCAGAAACCCACCCTGTGTTGGCTGGGGACCCTGGTACCTTTCTGAAGCAATTCTTCCTGAGGCCGGACCTTCTGGTGACCCAAACAGACAGAGGAAATGTGGCCTAGCCTGCCACATGCCCAGCAAATGGTGGAATCTGCAGTCAGTGCACTTGTTGCGTCCTCCACACCCGAAACAGTGAGGAGATGCTGGGGCCTTGTTGTTGTGGTTCCGTCCTGTGAGCCAATCTTATCGGAGGAAGAAGGCTCCGAACATGAAGGAGATGAGATAACCAGGCCTCTCTCTCCAGGACCCTCCTCTCTGGCAATGCCTCAGGTGTCTCCTGACGGAGAAGAGACTGGCCAGGAGCCAGGTGTTTCCGAGCCGTCGGATAGTGACGAAGTTAAGTTGTGGCTGGACCCACGCCAGCGTAGGTGAGACAAGCGTGCGCAGCAGAAAAGGAGGCATGCCAGAGATTAAGCTGAGTCACTGGACCCCACCCCACAGGCTATAAAAGAGATTGTGGTGTCCATTCGGACTCTGTGACGGACAAAGCTAAATCTCTGGCGAATCTCTTTGCACCTTTGGACACAACGCCTATTTGCTGTGGATTTAATTACAAACTGGACTATTCAAACTGTGTGTATTTTTGTCTGTGTTATCGGAGTAAAAAGTTCTTGGCAGGCAGCTATGGAGTTGCTGCCAAGTTCCTTATCAGTGGCGTGGAGTGTTTGAGAAGTTTATTTAACCCTCGGCTGGCTGGTTGGGTGCATGTGTGAGATGGGGACAGAACATCTTGTCCGTCAACCGAACATAAACCATCATTGACCCACGATGAACCATCGACAGCTTTGGCACCCCCGCGTTTCACACTGACAGTGCCCCAGACCACCCCGCACTTTGTGGCAATGGCTGAGGAGCCCATGGAGCTCGGAGCAGCCAGACCTCAACTGACGGCCCAGGAGCAGATGCGGAGACGCCAAGGGGGATTGTGCCTCTATTGCGGCGAGGCTGGACATTTTGCCGCCTCGTGTCCCAGGAAAAGGAGTGGGGCGCTCAAGCCTGTTCTGGAATCTTGGCGTGATCAGCCAGGAAACGGGCCAGGCCTGGCCTAGGGGAAACTCTGGGCCAGGCATGTAGCCATGTCCCGCCGGAGTTGGCGACTGTGGACTGTGAGCTTCCTCGGCACCTGATTCTGGACACCCGGGTGTTGTTGGCCAACCGGTCGGAGGGGCTTCAGGTGCATGCGCTGGTGGACTCCGGGGCCACGACAAACTTCATAGACCAGGCCTTTGTGGCCATTTTTAAGGTCCCCTTGGTTCCGGTGGACCCTCCATTGAGGATCGAGACTATCGATGGGCGGGAACTCGTGGCGGGGCCCATCAAATTCACTACCCAGCCCTTGCGCCTCGCCATTGGGAACCACGAGGAGGCGATCCAGTTCTACGTGACGGCGGACCTTCATTTTCCATTGGTCCTGGGGATGGCCTGGCTTCGGGCCCACGATCCTCAGGTGACATGGTCGAGAAACGCCATCTCGTTCCCGAGCCTGCAGTGTGTTGACCACCTCTGCCATATCTGTGCTGGCCAGGACGTCGCCACCCCGGCCACCTCCTTGCCTCCTGAGCTGACGCCCTTCGCCGATGTGTTCAGCGAAAAAGAAGTGGACCGATTACCTCCGCACCGACCCTACGACTGCCCGGTGGACCTGCTGCCCAACGCGCCACTGCCCATGGCCTGTCTGTATTCCATGTCGGAGCCTGAATTGGCCGCCCTACGGGACTTTCTGGACAAGAACCTGGCCCATGGGTTCATCCGGCCTTCGTCCTCCCCGCTCTCGGCCCTGGTCCTCTTTGTGAAGAAGAAGACGGGGGACTTATGCCTGTGCTGTGATTACCGGCGCTTGAATGCCATCACAGTGCGGAATTGCTACCCCCTGCCGCTCATCCCGGAGCTGATGGAGAGGTTGCGGGAGGCCTCGATCTTCACCAAGCTCGATCTCCGAGGGGCCTACAATCTGGTGCATGTGAGAGAGGGGGACGAGTGGAAGACGGCATTTGGCACCTGATACGGCCACTTCGAGTACACCATCATGCCGTTCGGGTTGACCAACGCCCCCGCGGTCTTCCAGCACCTGATGAATGACGTGTTCCGGGACATGTTGGACCAGTTCGTGGTGATCTACCTGGACAATATTTTGATCTATTCCCAAACCCAGGAGAGCCACCTCCAGCATGTCCGCCAGGTCCTGCAGCGCCTGCGGGAGAACCAACTCTATGCGAAGTTGGAGAAATGTTACTTCTTCCAGACTTCCATAGAGTTCCTCGGGCACATCATCACCCCCGAGGGCATTGCGATGGACCCGCGTAAGGTGGAGGCCTTGCGCAGTTGGGAACCCCCACGTTGGGTGAAGGACGTCCAGCGTCTGCTGGGGTTCGCCAACTATTACCGGACCTTCATCCCAGGCTTCGCCACCCTGACCTTGCCGCTGACCCAACTCCTTCGGAAGAAGGTCCCGTTCCAGTGGGGCCCCCTGCAGCAGCAGGCCTTCGAGGTCCTCAAGCGGGCCTTCGTCACAGAGCCGGTCCTGAGGCATCCCAATCCACACCGTCCGTTCGTGGTCGAGACGGATGCGTCCAACATGGCGATTGGAGCGGTACTGCTACAGGCCCCGGTGGATGGTGGCAATTTTTTTTCACTGCGCTTATTACTCCCGGAAACACAATCCTTCCGAGCGCAATTACACCATCTGGGAAAAGGAGTTACTGGCTATCAAGGCCGCGTTCGAGGCTTGGCTGCATCACCTCGAGGGGTCCCGACACCAGGTGGAGGTGCGGACGGACCATCGGAACCTAGAGCACCTCACCACGGCCAGGAAGTTGAACCAGCGGCAGATCCGGTGGTCGTTGTTTTTCGCCCGGTTCAACTTCCATGTCACGTATATTCCGAGCAGCCTCAACCAGAGGGCGGACGTGCTATCCCACAAGCCGGAATACTTCTGCCCCAAGGACTCCCTTCCCCCATGGACGGTGCTGCCAGCACAATCCTTGGCCGCGGTCCAGGAACCGGCGGACCTGCGGGCTCAGGTGCTGGAAGCGCAGCGCCGGGATGACTGGTCGCAGCAGCGGAAAGCGGAAGTCGGCCCAGCGTCCCCATGGACCTTGAAGGAGGGCTTGCTGAAGCACCGGGGCCGGCTGTACGTGCCCACGAGTCCGCTCCGAGCCCTCGTCATGAACCAGTGCCATGACAATCCCGCGGCGGGGCACTTTGGCTTCTTTAAGACATTGAACCTGGTGACGCGGACTTTTTGGTGGCCTCGCATACCGCATGACGTGCACGCGTACGTGACGTCCTGTGTGACGTGCCGACAGGCCAAAACCACGTTTGGCCCACCTCCTGGACTTCTCCAGCCGTTACCGACACCGGAGAGACTGTGGGGTGCCATCTCCATGGACTTCCTGACGGATCTGCCACTGTCCGCCACGTTCACGACCGTCCTCGTGGTGGTGGACATGTTCACCAAGATGGCCCATTTCATCCCGTGCCGCGGACTGCCATCGGCCTGCACCACGGCCCGTCTGTTCCTGCAGCACATCTTCCGCCTCCATGGCCTGCCGGACAGGGTGGTGTCAGACCGCGGGGCCCAGTTCACGGCCCGCTTCTAGAAAAGTCTGATGGCCGCGCTGGAGGTGCAGGTGTGCCTGTCGTCGTTGCACCATCCGGAGACTGATGGGGGCATGGAGAAGGTCATCGGCATCCTGGAGCAGTACCTCCGCTGTTTCGTCAACCAGCAGCAGGACAACTGGACCGAGTACCTTCCCCTGGCAGAGTTCGCCTTCAACAACTCCCAACACACCTCCACCCAGATGACTCCGTTCCATGCCAACGTCAGATACCATCCACGGTTTTTCCCGTTATTAATCTCGGATTCCCCTGTTCCCGAGACACAGGACTTCCTCTCGGAGCTGCAGGCGGTGCAGCAACTGGTGCGGCGGTAGCTGATCCGGGCAAAAGAGGACTATAAACGGGTCGCCGACCACTCCCGATGGGCAACGCCACCGCTGGAAGTCGGAGATCGGGTATGGCTGTCCACGAAACACCTCCCCACGGACCGGCCGGTGAAGAAACTGGACCACCGCTTTATCGGTCCCTTCCCCGTCGAGGTGGTCATCAGCCCAGTGGCCTCATCGCCTGGAAGGGGTATGGGCCCGAGGATTTTAGCTGGGTGGACGCTTTTTCCGTTCAGGCCCCTGATCTGGTACGGGCCTTTCACGACCAGTTCCCGTCCCGACCACATCCTGACCGTCAGACCCGGGGGAAGGGACCTGCGGTGGGGGATAGTGTTGTGGTTCCGTCCTGTGAGCCCATCTTATCGGAGGAAGAAGGCTCCGAACATGTGTCCAACTCCATCGACAAGGGAACCCTCTGCAACTTCACATCAATGTGAAGC
Organism: Protobothrops mucrosquamatus; assembly: GCF_001527695.2. NCBI lineage: Eukaryota > Metazoa > Chordata > Lepidosauria > Squamata > Viperidae > Protobothrops > Protobothrops mucrosquamatus. The sequence goes on from NW_015390028.1 coordinate 209,587, forward strand.
TTTTTTTAAAGTGGCTTATGTGTTCCTGTGCTTAAAATGCTCCTGCGCGATGCGCAGAAACCCACCCTGTGTTGGCTGGGGACCCTGGTACCTTTCTGAAGCAATTCTTCCTGAGGCCGGACCTTCTGGTGACCCAGACAGAGGAAATGTGGCCTAGCCTGCCACATGCCCAGCAAATGGCGGAATCTGCAGTCAGTGCACTTGTGGCGTCCTCCACACCCGAAACACTGAGGAGATGCTGGGGCTTTGTTGTTGTGGTTCCGTCCTGTGAGCCAATCTTATCAGAGGAAGAAGGCTCTGAACATGAAGGAGAGGAGATGACCAGGCCTCTCTCTCCAGGACCCTCCTCTCTGGCAATGCCTCAGGTGTCTCCCGACGGAGAAGAGACTGGCCAGGAGCCAGGTGTTTCCGAGCCGTCGGATAGTGACGAAGATACGTTGTGGCTGGACCCACGCCAGCGTAGGCGAGACAAGCGTGCGCAGCAGAAAAGGAGGTGTGCCAGAGATTAAGCTGAGTCACTGGACCCCACCCCACAGGCTATAAAAGAGAGTGTGGTGGCCATTCAAACTCTGTGACGGACAAAGCTAAATCTCTGGTGAATCACTTTGCACCTTTGGACACAACGCCTATTTGCTGTGGATTTAATTACAAACTGGACTATTCAAACTGTGTGTATTTTTGTCTGTGTTATCGGAGTAAAAAGTTCTTGGCAGGCAGCTATGGAGTTGCTGCCAAGTTCCTTATCAGTGGCGTGGAGTGTTTGAGAAGTTTATTTAACCCTTGGCTGGCTGGTTGGGTGCGTGTGTGAGACGGGGACAGAACACTTGTCTGGACGCTCCTTCGGCCTTCTCTCCACTGACTGGTGCAGCCTATTCACCTCCTCGTCAGGATCCTGTTCTGGATCTTCTCGAGCGACCTCTTGATGGACGGTAACAGTGGCTGGAGGATTTCTGGCGAGCTGCAAGGCCTTCACAGCACCGCCCACTGCTTCTTCACCTGCAACCTCTCTCAAGGCATCTTGGAACGAAGATCATCCTTGGCGAAGATCTTCTGCTGTAGCTCACAACTTCTTAGGCCACAAACGAAACGATCCCGCAGCCTCTCTTCCAGATCCTTGAATTCACAAGGCCTCGCTGCTTGCCTTAAGGCAGCAATAAAGTCTGCAGCATACTCACCAGGCCTCTGGTCCCTCTGCTCGAACGCGTGTCACCAAGCAATCACTGAAAGTTTAGGTTGGAAATGTTCTTTCAGCATGTTCTTTAAATCTGCATAAGACACTGACTCCAAAAGCACCGGGGTCACCAGATTCTCTGCTATGTCAAATGTTTCTTTTCCACAAACACACAGCAGGGTAGCCGCTTTAAGGCCGTCTTCTCTTATCTGATTTACTCTGAAGTAATTCTCCACCCATGCCACGTACGAGTTCCAGCATTCTGGGTGGGAAATATCAAAGTCTGACAACCGGCCTATCTTAGACATCTTAGCCTTCTGCAACCCTCGTCAACACCTTCGCTGCAAACCTTTTGTTGGAAAGGGGTCCTTCTGCCGAGCTCACCTCCAGCGATTCTGTACTGGCAGGTAGAGTTGCGATTCTGGACGCCGAACTATCCCCAGGACTTCAGGACTCCCTTGGTGAGTCCTATCTTCTTCTGTTGGTAATCTTGCTTGCAGCGTTCCCACCTTCGTCGCCACTGTTACATTTGCGGGTTAAAGGCATTGCAAGGAAACGAGTAGTGTGAACAGCAAGTCTTCTTTATTCATTCACCAACAAACAGCAAAAGAAAAAATGGCGCGCAGGCCTTTTATAATGTCCTTCCAAAGGCCAGCGTCAGCCAATGAATGCAAGGCTGTTTTCACGCCTTGCGCACGTGCGCAAGGCTGGAGACAGCCAGTCTGGTCCCGGGCAGCCTTGTGGTTTGCCCGGGACCCTTTGCAACATTTCTGAGCCTGCTGAATGATTCAGCAGGTCCAGGACATAACACATAGCTTTCTACCTTACCAGCTTTAGATTTTATAGACTGAACATTGACCCACAATATGTCCACTATATGTGTAAAGTATCGAGTTGTCTACCCTTGAACCAAGTTTCAGTATGTCAGCTCTTGTCCAGCATATAACTAGTTCCAACCAAGATAATCTTACCTGATTCAGGTAGAAAGGAAAAAATAGTTGGGAGCTGTGTTGAATAACTTCAACTGAAGCATTTTCAAATAGATGCAATTTTAAAGTTATTTGCTAGAAAATCTGATTGATGCACAAAGGTTTACATATTTATGATCACACCAATAAACATGTGTATGACTTGGTTAAAAAAATTGTATGAGGAAGGAAGTAGATGAGGAAAAGCTCCATTAAAACCTATTAAAAACACATGGTTTTTTATAGATAAATGATACGTAGATAAAAATAGAGAGACAAGCAGACAGGCAGACAGAGGTAGACGGATAGATAGATGATAGATAGATAGATGATAGATAGATAGATAGATAGATAGATAGATAGATAGATAGATAGATAGATAGATAGTGTCAACGCTGCAAATACTGTATATTCTTGCTTTGACAATGTGCAGAACTGTCTGGTATATATATAGTTAAACCAGCAACTGGGAAAGAGGGAGGAGCATAAGGATAGCCCGGGAGAAAGAAACCGGAAGTAAATCACATCTTCCAAGTAAATTGGAAGATGTGAACCATGACCCTACAATAAGGGAGTGGAAAATGCTTGGAATGTTATGCGTAACGGAAGAGAAGCAGACCTAAGCATTTCCACCATGCTGTACTGACGTATTGTAACCTTAATAAATGCTTTTAGGAGAAAATATGCCTGAAAGTCCTTTTAAGTGTTTCGTTAATCAGACACATGACAGATAGATAGATAGATAGATAGATAGATAGATAGATAGATAGATAGATAGATAGATAGATAGATAGATGATAGATAGATAGATAGATGATAGATAGATAGATAGATAGATAGATAGATAGATAGATAGATAGATAGATAGATAGATTATTATTATTATTATTTATTGAATTTATATACCGCCCTATCTCCCTTACGGGACTCAGGGCGGTGAACAGGCGATAATAAAAACCACGATAAATATACACAAATTTCTGTCTAAAATCAAATTAAATAACAGGCCTGCTCTAAAAATACCCCATACAAAACCCCCACTAAAACATAATCAAACTACGCCAGGCCGGCNGTGTTCAGCCATCCCAACATCCTGTCCATGTCCTCGGGGGTCACAGGATCAAACTCTTCCCACAAAATGGACTCAAGACCTGCCTCCATTGGCCCGCCTGAACTAGTCCAATCGGAGGCTAACCCGGCCCGGATCCGATCGATTTTGTCATGCAGGTAACACCCAAATTCCTCTGCCCGACCCTGCAAAGGGACATCCCAGACCCTCTGATGAAGGAGGGAACGGGACACCCTAAACAGGGCGGCAGATCGGTTACCTGCAGACGCGATAAGAGCGGAGAAATAGTTTCGTTTCGCCGCTCTTATCGCTACTAGGTAAGTCCTTAAATGGGACTTCACCAATTTCCGATCGGATTCAGAGCGGGTGGCCCTCCAATTACTCCCTAGGCATCTCTTCCGACGCTTCATCACCCTCAGCTCCTCGGAAAACCAAGGAGCCAAGGTAGACCAGCATCAGGTGAGGGGCCGCAAAGGCACGACCCGGTCCAGGGCCCCCGCGGCCGCACCATCCCAGGCAGCCACCAGGTCCTCAGTCGAGCCGCGGGTCAAGGTCTCAGGTATTGGCCCAAGCTCCATCTGGAACCTCTCAGGGTCCATCAGGCGCCTGGGGCGGAACCATTTCGTCACTTCTGGTTCCGCCTCCCCGCGGTGGGGCGTAGCGGTAGGAAAGGCCAGCCGAAGGAGAGAGTGATCTGACCATGACAGGGGCTCAACAACTATTTCCCCTAAACCATGATCGCTGAGCCACTGGCCGGAGGCAAAAACTAAGTCCAGTGTGTGTCCTCCGGTGTGGGTAGGGACATCTACTAATTGGGTCAAGTCCATGGCCGTCATGGAGGCCATGAACTCCCGAGCCACCTCAGATGCTTCACCTAACGATGGCAGATTGAAATCGCCCATGACTAACAGTCTGGGGGTCTCAATCGCCATCTCGGCTATCACACTGAGAAGCTCGGGTAGGGCTGCTGATACATAGCGGGGAGCCAGGTATACAATCAGCATGCCCTGCTGCCTCCCATGACCCCACTTCACACCTAGGGATTCACAACCGGCAGTCTGTGGCACAGTGGTCTCCCTTGGATCCAGGCCTTCCTTAATAATAACTGCCACCCCCCCACCCCAACCCTGGGCTCTCGGCTGGTGAAATGCACGGTAGCCTGGCGGGCACATTTCAACGAGGGGCACCCCCCTCCTTGGCCCAGCCAGGTCTCCGTAATACCCGCCAGGTCCACCTCCCCCTCCGATACCAAATCATAAATGAGGGGGGCTTTATTAACCGTGGACCTGGCGTTACACAGCATCAGCCGAAAGCCCAGGCCCTGAGATCCTAAACCCCCTAGGTTGCAAGAAGAGCCATGGGGGCCGGAGTGCGCCACAGCTCGTAAACAGCGGGTGCGCCCTCCCCTAGTGTGATATGGCC
>NW_015390028.1:216772-219704 GCF_001527695.2 Protobothrops mucrosquamatus
CATCCGGGCCCTAGATCTCGTGATAGGGCCGTGATAACCAATCATTGTAACATTCTCATTAACCCCTTTAACTATCCTTCTATCCTTATTTCTGCTGCCTTTCCGTGTCAAACCACCATGGGGGCGTATCACCTCATTAGGTTTACAATCACTCTCCAGATGTTTCCTCTCATCTAGAATGGAGTGTCTTTTACAATCCGTCGTCTCCCCTTGTTGAAAATCATCCTTCCCACCATCCCATTTGTTCATATGGGGTTCTGACACAGAGGCACATCCCTCCAGTTTATCAGATAAACATCCCTCCAGTTTATCTGATAAACTGGAGGGATGTGCCTCTGTGTCAGAACCCCATATGAACATGTTTATATATATAAAACATGATACATACAGTTTCATTCAGCTCTGGGGAACATCAACAACTCTTAAATGGAGATCAGAAAAAACATAGAGAAGACTAAGACACGCCCAGACCTAGGCTGGATCACATGCCTCACACAGCCAATACTGTGTCTTAATCAAAAACAGATCTCATTGGCTGGTTTGTTGCTATGGCTATTCCAGTTCATAAAATTTCTTACATAGTGACAATTTCATAGTACTCTAACACATCAAGAATCATTCTTAAATTATTTTTTATCTGTCTTTTAGGTAGAAAACCATTTTGGTCTGTATGTATAAATTTGGTCAAAATTTCTTTAGTCTTTCTGCTATTATTGAGGCGAAAATTTTATAATCTACATTTAATAGCAATATTGGTCTATAGTTTTTTATTTGTGTTAGATCAGAGTCTTCTTTGGGTATTAAGGTAACATTGGCTTCAATCCATGTATTTGGTATTTTAGCCTTCAAAAGTATTTCATTACACAGTTCTTTCAAAATAGGACTTCGTATATCTTGTAATGATTTGTAAAGCTCTGCAGGTAATCCATCTGGACCCGGAGTCTTATCATTTTTTTGAGTTTTTATAGCCTCTATAATCTCCATCATTGATATTTTTCCATTTAATATATTTTGAATATTCTCTGGAATTTTTGGTAAGTCTGCTTTTTTAAAATACTGCTGTATTTTTTCTTTTGGAATTTCCTCTGCATTGTAAAGTATCTCGTAATAGTCTTTGATAATTTTTTTAATTGTATAATTTTGAAACTGTAATTCACCTTTTAAATCTTGTAGCTTATTTATCAGTTTTTTCTCTTTTTCTTATTTCAATCTATATGCTAACCATCTCCCCGGTTTGTTGGCATTTTCAAAAAAGTACTGTTTAGCCCTTTTAAGCTGTTGAGCCATTATTTCCGTCTCAGCTAGATTTAATTTGTGTTTTATTATCTCCATTTGTTTCTTAAGTATTTTCGTTTGTGGGTCTATTTGTAATTCTGATTCTAACTTTCTGAATTCTTCCTTCAACTTTAACTGTTGTTGTTTCTTTTCTTTATTCTTTTTAGCGGTGTTAGGAATAAAATTTTGGAATAAAAAGTAAAGTTAAGTGACACATACTCTGTAAAATTTCGACACACAGACAGTAAGATTTCTACACAAAATTTCTACACGTAGACTGCAAGATTTCTACACAATTTCTACATGTACGTACCTTGGAAAAGTTCTGCACGTAGGCTATATGATTTCCACACTGAGCTGTAGGATTTCATGATAAAGTACATATAAGGGAATAGGTGAAGCAAAATAGTAAGGGGCAGGGATAATGTATTTTGTTTAGGCGATCCTGATAAGATTGTAACCTCAGAGGAGGGGCCAAGGCGTCGGGATAGAATGTATATAATGTGTGTTTTCGCTGTGACTAGGTGTGGCTCAAATATTTATTTGGAGTCCACCACGCTTTGCAAACCGTTGTATCCAATAAATCTCCGTCTAATTTCAACTTGCTGTTTGGTGTTATTCAGTGGGCTAGAATTTCTACCAACAGCGGTATAGAAATATTCTATACCAAAATTTCTACCAACCCTCTGAAATATGCTTTAGCTGTATCCCACATATTTTGAAGCGATGTTTCTTCTTTCTGTTTATTTTGAAAAAAAAATCCATTTCCTTTGTAGCTAGTTGTATAAATTCTTTTTCTTTCAATATAGATTTGTTCAAGGACCATCTTATTTTTTTCTTGGTTCCTCTCCAAGTCATCTTTATTGGGTTATGATCTGCCCAAACATTAGTTTCTATCTCAATTTCTTGTATCATCGTATTAAGTTCCAAACATGTCCATATCATATCAATTCTAGACCATGATTTATGTCTATTTGAGTAAAATGTATATTGTAATTTCTTTGGATTTTTTTCTCTCCATATATCGTGGATACAGAGTTCTTCTGTCATTTTTGAAAACGCTTTAAGTAATATATTTCCTCCCTTGTTTAGCGCTTTTATAGTCCAAGGTTCCATCTGTTATTGCATTAAAGTCTCCCATTATACAGAGATTTTGATAGTTCAATTCTAATATTTGTGTATGTTATTTTTGGTAAAATTGTTCTTGTTTATCATTTGGTGCATATATTGCTACCATCAGTATCTGTTTTTGATCCATCATTATTTCCAAGGTCCCCCTTGTTGTGCAACCATGCTGGTTTCTTCTTGGATTTCTTGCTTTTCTTTTTCAGTAGTATGGTGCTGGACTGGGCTTTTATGATCGCATTTTTCAGAGTTTCCCATGCTTCTTGAGTTGTTTTCTCCTTTAGGATTTTCATCCATGGAATTTTTCTTAGGCTTTCTCTGAGTTTGTTAAAATCTGTTGTGGCTCCGTCCGGTGGGTCCCTCTCATCAGAGGAGGAAGGCTCTGAACATGACGGAGAGGAGATGGCTAGGCCTCTCTCTCCCGGCCCTTCCCCTCTGGTGCAGCCTTCGGTGCCTTCCGACAGCGAGGAGTTTGGCCAGGAGCCCGGTGTTTCTGGGATTGGCCAGGAGCCCGGTGTTTCTGGGATTGGCC
>NW_015390028.1:223465-225464 GCF_001527695.2 Protobothrops mucrosquamatus
ATTTTTTGGATGGATATTCGGTTGCACGCTCTCTGGCAAGTCATTGTGGAGTTATCTTTGTTTACTGTGTCTTATCAGTAAAGGCTTGGCAGGCAGCTACGCAGTTGCTGCCAAGGAATTCATTTGCCTTTGTGCCGAGCAGTTTTTCAGGCCTCGGCTGCCTGGTTGGGGGGTGTGGGTCGGACGGGGGACAGAACAAAATCAGGCCTTTTAAAGTTTAAGACACTGGTTGGATTATTTTCTATTGCTTGTGTTTGCATTATATTGAATTCCAGTATGACATAGTCACTTTCACCCAAGGTTCCAGCAACTTCAACTCCCTCTATCACTTCTTCTCTATTAGTATGAATTGGGTCCAGTATAGCTTTACTTCTAGTTCCCTCCTCTACCTTTTGGGTGACAAAGTTGGCTAGGTTGGTTAGGAATCTGTTTGATCTCCCACTTGCTGCAGAGGTTGTCTCCCAGCTGATATCTGGATAGTTGAAGTCTTCCATTACTACTGTGGTATGCTTCCTACATATGTTTGTTAACTGGTTGGCAAAGAGTTCATCTATTTCTTCTGCTTGGTTGGGTGGCCTGTAGTATACACCTATGGCAATGTCCCTTTTTTTCCTCCATATACATTCTGTAGGGGTTTTATCTTTGATCATGTGCATTTCTGTAGATATGTAGTGTTCTCTTATATATAGTGCAACTCTCCCTCTTCTTTTTGTAGATCTGTTTCGTTTGAACAATTTGTATCCATCCATCAGTACATTTCAGTCATGGGTTTCGTCCCACCAGGTTTCTGTAATGCCAACTATGTCATACCTGCCCTCGTGTACTATTGCTTCTAGTTCACCCTGTTTCTTCCCCAAGCTTTGAGCATTTGTATATAAGCATTTAAGACTTTTATGCCTGTCCATGGGTATGTTTCCTGCATCTCCTAATTGTTGCTTGAGTTTTTCTTTTTTCTCATCACTCCCTACCTCATTATTTGATTTATTTTCTTGGGATTTATGTTTGGTTTTGTGTTCTAGAGATTCTAAAGATTGGACACCCTTCCCTCTCAATTTTAGTTTAAAGCCCTTCTGATGAGTTGGGCCAGTCTTTTTCAGAGTACATTTTCCCCTGTTTTAGTGAGGTGCAGCCCATCCCTTGCCAAGAGTCCTTTGCGTAGGTAGTGCAGTCCATGGTCCAGGAAACCAAAGTTTTCTTGGTGACACCAACTCTTTAGCCAGTGGTTTATTTCTAGAATTCTTTTTTTTTCCCTCAATGGGTGTTGACCTTTCATTGGGAGTACTGATGAGAACACTACTTGTGCTCCTAGCACCTTAACTTTATTGCCTAGTTGCCTATAGTCTCTCAATATTGTACTCAGGTTCTTTGTTGTGTCATTCATCCCAATGTAAAGGAGGAGGAAAGGGTAGTAATCTGTGGGCCTAATTATTTTGGTTAGGTTCTCGGCCACATCTTTGATTTTTGCTCCAGGGAGACAACATACCTCCCTAGATTGTATGTCCGGTCTGCAGATGGCTGATTCTGTTCCTTTGAGGATAGAATCTCCTATCACCGAGGGACTTCCGGTGTGCAGGCGACCTCGTCGGACACAGCTGACCGCTGTCTCCTGCCTGTTTTCGTGTAAAAGCCGTTTTGACAGCAATCATCAGCTGTCAAACGGTTTGATACCTTTCCCCCGGGCATAAGGGGATCGGTGAGCTGCCCGGGGTAGGAGTTGAGTTCCCGAGTCGTCCTATGTGGACGATGTAGGTTAGAACTCCTCCGGAGCCCCGAGGATTCTCCGCGATCCAGGACGCCTTTGCTTTGGCGAAGCTAGAAGCCGCCGCCACCGCTGCAACTTGAAGTGAACTGTGAGTTATTATAAGCAGACAAACCGACCCTGGAAGTTTGGTTTCTATTTTGGATTATACTCTAATTTTGGATGTTTTGATCTTCTCTTCACTTGGGGAGGACTGAGTGAAAGTGAACTTAAAATGGCGATGGATTGATACTTTTTAGC
>NW_015390028.1:227135-238841 GCF_001527695.2 Protobothrops mucrosquamatus
TTTTTTTATTTTCTTGTGTATTAAGATATATTGCGGAGTTAGAGATATTAGTATATGTTTACTTTTATATGAATATTATCCTGGGATTTGGTTTGGGAAGTCGGGGTGGGGGGTGGGGGGCTTATAATTCTTATTGTGTTTACTTATGTTTAATTGTTTTTTATTGTAAAACAATAAAACTTTTTTTGGAAAAAAAAAAAAGAATCTCCTATCACCAACACTCGCCTTCCTTTTCTGGGGGGTACAGTCTGGGGTGCTTTTCTGTTTATCTCAGGGGTGTTTGTTGATGTGACTTTTTTAGGGATATTTGATGATGTCTCTTTTCTAGGTGTCTGCATGTTTTCTTTGAGGGGGAGGTTGTGGGTCTGTGTATTTTCATCTAGGGGGAGAAATCGATTGCTCAGTTTTAATGGGACTGCTTCTGGTTGGCTTAGATTGGGCAGTGGGAGTTTGTTAACTGTATACTGCTTCTTTATTTGATTATTGTGTTTCCTTCTATGTGTGACATACTTCCATTTGTCTTCCTCAAAGGGTTTATCAGCAGGGTCAGATCCTCTGGGAGTTATTTGTTCATTATTTGGTTTGATTTGGGTATAGCTTTCTTGTGTAGATTGGAGTTTGGCTAGAGTTGCCTCTAGATCCATTACTTTTTCCTCTAGTAGTTTGCATACAGTAGTTTACATTTAATACATGTATAATTTGGGTGTTCTTTGGGCATAATCACATACATAGAACATATATTGCATACCACAATAGTATCAGTCACCTGTTCCATGAGTTTGTTCTTTGAAAATCCCTTTTTTTGGTAGGTGGATGTGCTTTGCTGTTAGCTGTTTCTACCTTCTCTGTTCTAGGTAATTATGCCTAATTTTTTTTCTATCCTTTTTTTCTGCCTGTTTGTGCTCGTTTTTCTACCTTGTTATTTATTTAACTTTCTTAGTATTATGTTAGTTTTATTTATCCTTTTTTCCCTCTATTTTTTTAAAAGTTTTTGAGCTTCAATTCCTCTGTACCTTATTATTTAAGATTTGCCTTGTTAAGATTTGCCTCTTTATTGATCCTATTCTTCCTTGATCTCTAATGTTCCACTCTTGTCTTTATTACTTGCCTATTTATTTATCTTTTATTTTCTGTCCTGTATTTATTTTTATTCTCTACTGGGGTCTTCCTTCCATTCCTATTGGGACCTCAAACTTAATTGTTGCCTTCACTTCCGTTGTTCACTGCTCCGGCCTCTTGTCGTTTTCTCTGCCAGCTCCATTCTGTCTTTTGGTGCTCAGGTCTTTTCAGCCTTGTCTCTGCTCTGGTCAGGCCTGCCGTTCAGCTTTCTGTTTGGCTCAGCTCCACTGTCTGGTCTGCTCCGCCCAGCTGGCAACTCAGTTTTAGAGATCAGAGCTCTCTAACTTGATGTGCCTCTGCTGCCTAGGATTACCTAGGCTACAGAGTGTCATGCGAAGAGGTGGAGATGGATCCAGGAAAGGTGAAAGCCATCTTGGAATGGCAAGCCCCATGGACCCATAAACAACTACAAAGCTTTTTGGGGTTCGCAAACTTTTACAGACAATTCATCCCATCCTTCACAAAGATTGCCCTACCAATCACGGGGTTGCTAAAAACGGGGAGGAGGGGAGAATTTATACCTGGGGGGGGGGGAGAATTTCCTGGCTGATGCCTTGTCCTGCATGCCTCAGTATAAGAGTAACCGAGAGGAAGTGGTGAACTCCATCATCCCTACAAAGCAGAGAGCAGCGCAAGCCACCACCAGATAGCAGGAAAGGAAAAGGAGCTCACCCCCTACTGATGCTTTTGCCCAGCAATGAAAACAGGAGCTACAAAACGACACGTGGTTTGGGGATCACCAAAGAGGGAGGGATTGCTGTGGAAAGGGGACAAGTTGTATGTCCCAGACAGCTTGTGGCTACAAGTTTTGCAGCACAGCCATGATGCCAAGCAAGCTGGTCACTTTGGGTTTCTAAAGACTTTGCACCTGGCCAACCGTTAGTTCTGGTGGCCAAAACTGAAGAAGGACATTGAAAGCTACGTGAAGAGCTGTGCCGTGTGTGCAGCCAGTTGCTGACCCGACCCGACCCTCGGAAGAAATAGCTATGGACTTCATAGTAGAACTACCTGAGAGTGGGGGGAACACCGTGATTTGGACTGTCATAGACCTGTTTTCTAAGCAAGCCCACTTCATCGCGTGCCCTGGACTCCCCTCAGCCCACGAGCTAGTGAAGATGTTCTTGCAACACATTTACTGGCTACATGGGGTGCCCAAGCGCATCATATCAGATCGAGGGGTTCATTTCACCACTAGGTTCTGGAGCAGTGGTTCTCAACCTGTGGGTCGGGACCCCATTTGGGGTCAATCGACCATTTCATGGGGGTTGCCAAGCAAGGCTGTCCGCCATTTTTTTTGTCCGCCATTTTTTTCCCCCTTTTCCGGTGGGTGCCTTACCTCCCTTGGGCTGGGCCAGCTGGTGGTCGGCCTGCTCTGTCTCTCCCGCTTGCCAGCTACGCCTCGGCCGGTGCAGGGGGCGGAACCATGCATGCGTGGCGCTCCCAGGCAGGGAAAGTCCTCGACTTACGACCGGTTGGGTAGTCCTCGACTTACGACCGGTTTAGTCCTCGACTTACGACCGGTTTAGTCCTCGACTTACGACCGGTTGGGGTCGCGGCATTAAAAAGGTTGAGAACCACTGTTCTGGAGGGAGTTTATAAAAATGATTGGGTCATCCCAGGGACTCAGTTCAGCTTTTCATCCAAGTATGAATGGGGCCACAGAATGGACTAATGCAATGGTGGAGCAGTACCTGTGTTGCTATGTAAATTACCAACAGTATAACTGGGCAGGACTCCTGCTGTTCGCCAAGGTGGCATATAATAACCCGGTACACAGTAGCACAGGTTTCACCCTCTTTAAAGTAGCCATGGGGTTAGAATTCAACCCTATGCCAGAATGCCCTCAGGAGCCTCCCTCCTCGGGAACTTTAGCCAATTGGGTGGATTTGTTCCAGAGCGTCTGGAGCAATGTAAAGAAAGACCTAGATCAGACAGGATTTTTAAATTGGGTGAGGATTTTTAAATTGGGTTTCTTAGAAATTTTAATTACCACAACACTAAAATATTGGTTTTAATTTGGTTTTATTCGGTGGGGTGTGTGGGTTTGTCTTTGTTTTTTAAAAAATGTTGTGAGCCGCCCTGAGTCCTTCGGGAGAAGGGCGGGATACAAATTGAATAAAATGAAAAAATGAAAAAAAAAAGCATGTCAAACACAAGGCCCACAGGCCAAAAATGGCCCACCATGTGATTGGATGTGGCCCGGACACCTGTCCTGGAAATGACAAGGGTCTGACCCCTGCCACCTTGGTGCCAGCCCGGCCTGGGCGAGCACTCGCCCTGGATGCGTGCACAGGAGGAGACAAGCGCACATGGGCTGATGGAACCCAGCAACAGCTGCAGCTCGTTGGCCCCTCGACCGCTCATTGGCCTGCAGCGACGGCCAGGGATGTCCAATAAGCCGTGCTTGGCCCCTGCAGTGCATTCTTGCACCTCGGGGCCCAGCAGCCGGGCTACTCTGCCCCTCAGCAGCAGCAACAGCAGCAGGAGCTCCACCACCCCTCCGCCCTCCTCCAGCCAGGGAAGGTCGTGAGCCCGGAGGTGAAGTTGCCATCGCAGCCTGCTGGGCATATGGTAAGCCACGCTCGGCCCACCCCACCTGTAATGCATTTGTGCACCTGGGACCTGCAGCCAAGCCACCCGTGCCACGTGCTGCCTCTGGCGACAACCTCGTCGCTCCTCTTCTCTCCTCTAGCCTGGGAAGGCCGCCAACCCAGAGGAAGCTGCCATCTCAGCCTGCCGGGCATCCTGTTAGCCGTGCTCGGCCCGCCCCACATGTAGCACATTTGCGCACCTGGGGCCTGCAGCCAAGCCACCCCTGCCACGTGTCGCCTTTGGCAACAACCTTGTCGCCCCGTGGCGGCACTGGCAGCAGCCTCGAGGAAGAGGTAAGCATGGCCGGGCGCCTCTTCAGGGAAGTGGAGCTAGGCTGGGCTGCAGGGTGCAGGGCTCCAGGCAGCCCGTGCTGCTGTCTGGGGGTCCTTCGCATGGCCTGAGAGGGATAGCGAGGGTCCCTCTGGTAGTCGAGGCTTTGGCATTCACTGCTGGGCAAGGGAAAGTCTCAACTGCTCCCTGCTTTGGAGACAGTGAGCCTCACCAAATGGCCAGTCTGGCACAGCCCAGGAGCCAGCAACATCAGCCTTCTGGCCCTTTAACTCCTTGTGTGCTGCCAGCTAGGAAGGGAGGGGAGGACATTCAGGCAGGAGAGACTGAGGGGCTCCTGTTCCTTTGGGTGCTCCAAGGCCATCTCATCCTGGGGAAGCATCCCCACAAACTGAAAACCCAGCAAACATACAACAATTGAGCTCCATCTCTCTCAATCTTTGCAACTTTAAGACGGCCGGACTTCAACTCCCAGAATTCCCCACTAGCAAAGATCTGGACTGAAAGTACAAAGGGGAAGTCCTTGCTCCACGGTCCAGCTTGGGTGGCACAGGAGACACTGCCCAGATGCCCAAAATCCTTCACTGGCACACCACACATGTTAAACAACTGGCACCCAACACCTGATGGGCATCCTCCCCCATGAGCTCCATCCCCTTGCCCCCTGAGTCCCCAAACCACATTATGCTCTGAGGCTTTGTGGAAAATGCGTGGAAGTCAATGGAGGGGTGCTTTGGGTCTCCCCCAAAGGACAGACCCGCAGACCCTGAGGGATCTAACCAGCATTGCTTGCGAAAGATAAATTTTGGGTGGATATTTCAGGGATTTAATGCTCTATTTCTGGGCTTCGTGGACATAGGAGAGTTGTTGGAAAAAGATGGAGCAAGTGGTTCCTTGTTTCCTATTTGGGAAAGCTGGATGTGTCTTGATTTTTTCCCCCTACAATCAGAGACTGAAAGGCAGCCTTGAAAATATCAGAATCTGATCAGAAATGGAGGTAGCTTAACTAGAGAGGCTGAGTAGCCCTTGTGGTTGTTAGACCAGCTTCGGAGTGATGGTGGATTGCTGATTTTTTCCTCCATCCATACAGGATATCTCTTGTATAAAATATATAATTTCAATTGTATCAAAGAGGTGTAAGGTTTTCCACTTAGCCTCACAATTGTCCCAGCGCTACTCAGGAATTTAAAAGAGCCAAAAGAAACTCCTGAGCCGAGGTTTCAGCAAAGAATTACAACTTTATTTTGATCAAAACAGAGAGGGGTGACCTTTTCATGGCTGGTAGAGGAATGAAGGCAACAACCAGGAAAAATGTCTTCCACCTTTTATACCTTTACAGAACAAAAAGATCAGGTCTCTGTATCAGGAGTAAGAAGGTACAGAAAAACAATTCCAAGATGATGACTCATACACATCAATCCAGGCTCCATCCGTAACTCCTTTTCCCCCTCCCCTTACCGTGCTCTTTTCACCTTAAGCAATCTCCTGTATATAGAGCATGAGACATTTGCTTTTATGTAAATAATTTCCCAATATAAAGCACCTACAAAGCTGCTTGCACATAAACAAAGTTATATATAAAATGATTACAAAATATCACTACTAATATCAATATTACTAATATCAAGCTTAAGCATAATAAAATCATAAGCATAATAAAATCCCTTCAGAGGGCTGCAGTCACTTGCTTTCTCTCCATAGATGCTGTGATATTGCTAAACCTGCTCAAAACATCTGTACTCGCAGCATCCTACTGAGCCACCAGAGTGGATACCTAGCATGCTCACAACTGCTTGCCTCATGCAGCACCTGGGACTTTGAGCTTTCTGTCCAGTCTCATCCTCCATATATACATCTGCAGGGAAGAAGACCTGCGTGCCGATATTTAAACCCCCCAAAATGGCCAAACGGAAAGTGGACTTTGAAAAAAGGTGCTTTCAAAAGAGGTAGGAGGCAGAGTACCTGTTTGTTGACATTGAAGATAAGGCTGTGTGCCTTTTTTGTGGAGCTACTGTGGCTGTATTTAAAGAATATAACTTGAGACGGCACTATGAGACGAAACATCAGGACAAGTACAAAAACTTGAACATGGAGCAGAAGGTACAGAAGGTGGAAGACTTGAAAAAGAGCCTGATGTCACGGCAGCATATGTTCACAAAAGCAAAATCACAAAGTGAAGCTGCTGTGAAAGCTAGTTTTATAGTGGCAGAAGAGATAGCTAAATCAGCCCGGCCATTTACAGAGGGGGAGTTTTTGAAGCGCTGCATGATTAAAGTGTGTGAAGTCTTGTGTCCAGACCAAAAACAAGCTTTTTTGAATGTAAACCTAAGCAGAAATACTGTTGTTGATCGGATATGTGAGCTTGCCACTGATTTACAAGGACAATTGGTTGAAAAGGGAAAAGAATTCATTGCTTATTCCCTTGCTGTGGATGAGAGAGCACTGACGTCTCTGACACAGCACAGCTGACAAACTTCATCCATGGAGTGGACTCAAGTTTATGCATTATGGAGGAACTTTTGGATATAAAATAAATGCATGGCACTACTACAGGAAAAGACATATTTGAAGCAGTAGCCAAAAGTATAAATGACATGAAACTGCCCTGGGACTCACAACAGATGGAGCACCTTCAATGTGCGTGGAAAAGAGTGGATTAGTAGGAAGAATGCGAGAGAAGATGAAGAGCGAGAATTGCACAGGTGAGCTGACAGCATATCACTGCATCAGGAAACACTATGCGGCAAAGCCCTGAAAATGGAACATGTAATGCACACTGTAACACAGACAGTTAACTTTATAAGAGCCAAAGGTTTAAATCACCGTCAATTTAAGTGTTTTCTTGAAGAAATAAATTCTGAACTTGGTGATCTGCCTTATCACACAGAGGTGTGATGGCTAAGTCAAAGGAAAGTGCTCAATAGATTTTTTGAATTGCGTATAGAAATCTGTCAGTTATTGAAAGTAAAGGAAAAGACTCGACAGTATTGTGGGATGAAAAGTGGCTGTGTGAATTAGCTTTTCTGTGTGACATTACTAATTATCTCAGTGCACTAAACCTTCAGCTTCAGGGACGGGACCATATGATCACAGACATGTATGATGCAGTGAAAGCCTTTCAAGTAAAGCTGCGACTGTGGGAGACTCAGATGCAGCAAGGAAACTTGAGTCACTTTCCCAGTTGCCAAACAATAAAAAACCAAGTCTCCACGACTGTGTTCTCAAGTGCTCAGTTTGCTGATAAACTGAGCACACTTCAGATGGAGTTTACACGTCACTTTGTTGATTTTGAAAGACAGAAATTCAGTTTTGGACTGCTCAGTAATCCATTTTCAGTTGAAGTGGAGAAAGCACCTGTAAACATCCAGAGGGAGCTGATAGAACTCCAATGTAACAGCACGCTTAAGGAAAAGTATGATTCTGTAGGACCCGCACAGTTCACCAGGTTCATCCCTGAAACGATGCCCCAACTCCACCTACAAGCTGCTTGAATGCTCTGCATGTTTGGGAGTACATACCTGTGTGAGCAACTTTTCTCTGTGGTGAGGGTGAACAAAAGCGCTCACAGAAGTCTTCTCACTGATGCACACCTCCACTCTATCCTGAGAGTATCCACAGCTCAAAACCTAACCCCAAACATGGATGAACTTGTAGCCAAGAAAAGATGCCAAACATCCAGTTCGGACAAAATGGCATGAGAACTAAAAAGCTTGTGTTTTTTCTTTGTTTTAAATTTGTTTTTGCAGATTTATTTGAAATAAATAATTTATTTGTTCATATTTGAAATTTTAATCCTTTTTGCCCCACTTCTTAGACATAATACACTTCTGAACTAATATGATACAATAGTCTTACATGCAACTGGCCCTTTGAAGGCAACCATGATGTTGATGTGGCGAAAGTTTGCAGGAAGCAGTTTCTTCTGCCAACTTCTGTCTTGAAAGATCTCTGGAGAGGAGCAGGAGGTGGCGGGGGAGCTACGTGAGGGAAGGCTACTCCAACAAGCCAGCATCCTTACCATGCATGATTGGAAATGGGGATTCCCTTTCAAGAAGGGCCAGCCTCCCTCATGCAGGACTAGGAAGTGCTGCTCCCCTACCTCCTCCTCTTGCTCGCCAGAGATCTGTCAAGGCAGAAGTTGGACTCGGAGGAAACTACACACACACACATTCCAAGCTTGGAGACTTGGAGACTATCCACGTGTGAGCTAGCAAACTGTCAATCATGCCTGGGCTTGGGAAGAAGGCCCTCTCCTTCCTCTGTGGATAAAAGTCCCCAAACTTGGAATGCGGTGTGTGTGCGCGTACACACGTGCACATGCGTGGCTGCCAGCAGTTTGGGGAGGTGAAGAGCTTGTGAGGCAATGAGTTGTCCCCACATCGAGTTAGCCGGTGCAACTTGTTCTGTCCTGACCCAGCTATCTCGAGTCAGCTGCACTGAGGGAATGGCATTGAGCTGGCCATGCC
Organism: Protobothrops mucrosquamatus; assembly: GCF_001527695.2. Taxonomy (NCBI): domain Eukaryota; kingdom Metazoa; phylum Chordata; class Lepidosauria; order Squamata; family Viperidae; genus Protobothrops; species Protobothrops mucrosquamatus. The sequence goes on from NW_015390028.1 coordinate 235,601, forward strand.
CACCTGGCCATGCCCACCTGGCCCTTTGAGGGCAACCATAATACTGATGTGGCCCTCAATGAAATTGAGTTTGACACCCCTGACTTAGACTTATATACTGCTTCACAGTGCTTTACAGCCCTCTCTAAGCGGTTTACAGAGTCAGCATATTGGCCCCAACAATCTGGGTCCTCATTTTACCTACCTTGGAAGGATGGAAGGCTGAGTCAACCTTAAGCCGGTGAGAATTGAACTGCCAAACTGCTGGCAGCCAGCAGTCAGCAGAAGTAGCCTGCAGTACTGCACTCTAACCACTGCGCCACCACGGCTCTTATTTCATTCTTTGACAAAGTGACAAAATTAGTGGACCAGAGGAATGCTGTGGATATACTGTAATTTACTTTGACTTCAGTAAGGCATTTGATAAAGTAGACCACAACCCTAACCTACTACTTGATAAGATAAAAAAATGTGGGTTAGACAGCATCACCATCAAATGGATTCATAACTGGCTGACCAACCGCACTCAATGTGTAGTCCTTAATGGAACTGCATCTACATGGAGCGAAGTATGCAATGGGGTACCCCAAGGCTCTGTTTTAGTCCCAGTACTCTTCAACATCTTCATCAATTATTTGGATGAGGGGAACTCATCAGATTTGTAGATGACACCAAGCTGGCAGGAATAGCCAAAACTCCAGAAGACAGGCTTAAGATACAGAAAGATCTTGACAGACTTGAACATTGGGTGCTATCTAACAAAATGAAAAAAGTAAGGTTCTACATTTAGGCAAGAAAAACCAAACGCACAGGTATAGTATAGGTGGTACCTGGCTCAACAGTAGTAACTGTGAGAGGGATCTTGGAGTCCTAGTGGACAATCTCTTAAATATGAGCCAGCAGTGTGCTGCAGCTGCCAAAAAAGCCAACACACTTCTAGGCTGCATTAACAGAGGGATAGAATCAAGATCATGTGAAGTGTTAATACCACTTTATAATTCACACTTGGAATACTGCATCCAGTTTTGGTCGCCACAATGTAAAAAAAGAGGTTGAGACTCTAGAAACAGTGCAGAGAAGAGCAACAAAGATGATTAGGGTACTGGAGGCTAAAACATATAAACAACGGTTGCTGGAATTGGGTATGTCTAGTTTAATGAAGAGAAGGACGAGGGGTGACATGATAGTAGTCTTCCAATATCTCAGGGGCTGCCACAAAGAAGAGGGAGTCAAGCTATTCTCCAAAGCGCCTGAAGGCAGGACAAGAAGCAATGGATGGAAACTAATCAAGGAGAGAAGCAACCTAGAACTAAGGAGAAATTTCCTGACAGAACAATTAATCAGTGGAACAACTTGCCTCCAGAAGTTGTGAATGCTCTAACACTGGAAGTGTCAACCTCCAGCTTGAGTATCCAAATAAAGTCCAGGATTTCTTTCATTTCTGAAAATCCTACTGGTTTGTTGAATACATGGCATGGTATAGGCGAAGGAAAACTAATTTTAAAATCCCAAGACATCTAACCAAAGCATATAACAATGACATTCCCAGCCAAACCTCCCAGATGTCCATGTAGTTCATGTAAACACGTTCTCATTGTTTTGAGAATCTTCTGGTATCTTCTTCACAGTGGTTAGAATGTCCCTAAAAAGTTTCCATACATCTTTGTCTCAACAAACGTCTGCAGAAAGCCTCATCCCCCCCCCCCGCTTACTCTAATGACAAGATGAAAACAATAAGGCATGTAGCTGCCACGTTTTCACTCGACAGGAAGTTTTTAAGAAGAGACTGGACAGTCACTTGTCTGAAATGGTATAGGGTTTCCTGCCTGAGCATGGGGTTGGACTAGAAGACCTCCAATGTCCCTTCCGACTCTGTTGTTCTAGTCCACAGGTCGGCAACCTGCGGCTCCTTTGAGCCTTCCCCTGCGGCTCCCAGCCTCCTCTGCCATTTGCAGAGAGAGACAGAGACAGAGCTTCTCTCTCTCTCTCTCTCTCTCTCTCTCTCTGTGTGTGTGTGTGTAAAAAAGAGAGTATCCTCACCCTGTTCCAACGAGCTGACAAGCTTATTGGGTGGGGCTCCTCCCTTTGCTGCATCTCTGCAGGAAGCAGGAAGCAGGAAGGGCAGGAGAGAGCTAGCTAGCCCAGCTATGCTGACTCAGGAATTCTGGGAGTTGAAGTCCATGAGTCATAAAAGAGCCTAGGTTGCCTACCCCTGAGCTAGCCCAATAAGAATGTGTGTCAGCTTGTTGGAGAACAGCTTGAAGCCAGCTTGCCAGGTGAGCAGAAGATCGGAGAGAGGAAAAGAGAGGGGGGAGAGAGAAAGAGAGAGAGAGAGAGAGAGAGAGAGAGAGAGAGGGGGAGAGGAAAGAGAGGGAGAGGAAAGAGAGAGAGAGAGAGAGAAAGAGGGAGAGGAAAGAGAGAGAGAGAGAAAGAGAGAGAGAGAGGAAAGAAAAAGAAAGAGAGAGAGAGGGAGAGAGTGGGAGAGGAAAGAGAGAGAGAAAGAGAGAGGAAAGAGAAAGAAAGAGAGAGAGGGAGAGGAAAGAGAGAGAGAGGGAGAGGAAAGAGAGAGAGAGGGAGAGGAAAGAGAGAAAGAGAGAGAAAGGGAGAGAGAGAAAGAGAGGAAGAGAGAGAGAAAGAGAGAGGGAAGGAGGGAGAGAGAGAGGGAGGGAGAGGGAGAGAGGGAGAGAGGAAAGAGAGAGAGAGAGAGAGAGAGGGAGGGAGGGAGGGAGGGAGGGAGGGACAGATACTGTATTTTTGATTGCGCATGCGTGAGAGATGGCGGTCTTCGGTGAATAGCTCCGAAAACGCGGAGCCCGAAAATGGCTAAAGGGGCTAAAGGGGGAGCTTGGAAAACTCCCTGAAAGGTCCGGAGACTCCCCCCCTCCCGGTAAGCCCCCTGGACTGGATACGGGACGCATGGGGGCGCGGGGGACGTGGAGCCGACTTGATTACCGTTTTTTTCGGCCTCTTCGGCTTCCCCGGCCTTCCGTCCTCGGCGGTCCCGTTGGTGGTTTGTGGGCGGCTTTTCCGGCGGCCCTTGGGGCGGACAGCTCGGCCCGAACTGCTCGGCCCGGACCATCTGGCTGCGGAGATGCTCGTGGGGGAGGCAGCGGCCTGGGCGGCTCGTATGGCTTCTCCTCGTGGGAGATGGCCCGGATGGCTCCTGGGCGGCCCGGATGGCTTTTCCTCGTGGCGGCCTGGGCGGCTTCCCCTGGGACGGCGGCCTGGGCGGCCCGGACGGCTTCCCCTGGGCGCCCGCTTT
>NW_015390028.1:240579-251066 GCF_001527695.2 Protobothrops mucrosquamatus
AACACCGCTGCTGCGCGAGCTGCATTGGCTGCCGGTGGCCTTCCGGGTGCGCTTCAAGGTGCTGACTATCATCTTTAAAGCGCTCCATGGCATCGGACCCGGATATCTTCGAGACCGCCTCCTGCCGCAGATTACCCCCCATCGACCTGTACGCTCCCACAGAGTGGGTCTCCTCAGGGTGCCGTCGGCCAGACAGTGCTGGCTGGCGACCCCAAGGGGGAGGCCCTTCTCTGTGGGAGCTCCCACCCTCTGGAATGAACTGCCCCCAGAGATCAGGGTGATCCCTGATCTCCCTTCCTTCCGCCGCGCCCTTAAGACATGGTTATTCCAGCTTGCGGGACTGGCCTAGGGGAAACTTTTAGAGGGGGTTTTAATTATAACTTTTATTAGACCAAATTACTAATATTTCCCTTTTAATCAATTTTTAAACTTGTAGTGTGTTATCTTTGTATTTTTATCCGGTTGTTAGCCGCCCTGAGTCCGTAAGGAGAAGGGCGGGATATAAATTTAAAAAAATAAATAAAATAAATAAATAAATAAATAAAATCTCATCCCATGTGTATGAAATTTGCAGTCACAGAAAATAATAAAAAACATCAACACTACTAGAGAGTATTTCACTGAGGCTGCCATCGGCGGCATCATCTTGAGGCATTTCTAGAGTCAAATGCGATGCCATCTGTCCGACAGCTAAAGCATGGCCAACATTGGGACATGCAACAGGACAATGATCCCAAGCACACCAGCAAATCTGCAACACAATGGCTGAAAAAGAAAAGAATCAGGGTGTTGCAATGGTCCAGTCAAAGTCCAGACCTCGACCCGATTGAAACGCTTTGGTGGGACCTCAAGAGATCTGTGCATAAACAAATGCCCACAAACCTCAATGAACTGAAGCAATGTTGTAAAGAAGAGTGGGCCAAAATTCCTCCACAATGATGTGAGAGACTGATAAGTCATATAGAAAATAATTACTTGAAGTTATTGGTGCTAAAGGTGGTTCTACAAGCTATTGAATCATAAGGTGTACTTAGTTTTTCACACATGGCTTCTCCATTTTGGCTTTGTTTTTGTAAAATAAATGATGACATGGTGTAATATGTCATGTGTTGTTGTTCATCTGAGGTTGTATTTACCTACTTTTAAGAACTGCTAAGGACCAGATGATTTTTACTATGTCCTGATGCGTAAAACCTTAGCACTCACAGAGAGTGTACTTTCTTTTTCACATGACTGTAGGTCTTATAAGCAAAAATACATCACTGAGCAGAGCCCTATTCTGGAAAAGAGGTGCCTGTACTCTGATAAATTTTGGTGGACAGAGTCCTCGCAAGCCATTTGCCTGAAAACCGTAAGGCAGTGGACCACGGGTTGGAAGGTACATCCACCTGTTTGGGGTGGTGTAGTACTGCGGATTGCAAGAAACCCAGGAGAAAGCCTTGGAGTCTTGTCGCGGATGGTGGGAAAGAGCATGGGAAGCTCAGGAACTAAGATCCCACTGAGATCTCCCCTAGGGAGATAGATGGAGGCCTGCAGGTGGAGGGAGTTGCCCGTCCAGCCAGGCATGAAGTTAAGACGCATGTGCAGATTGTGTGAGAAGTGGACTCTGCTCAGCAATGAGGCTGGAAACCAATTTGGCTAAATAAAGGTATTCAAAAGAAAAGGAATGTATATATATAGGAACATTCTCTCTCTCTCTCTTCTATGCAACCACTTAATATGTTTGTTAAGATTTTTGCCTTCCCTAATTTGAGTTAACTGAGATTTATGGTGGGAATGACCAGGATGTGTAAACTTGAGAGTTCTGTTTTTCTTTCCTTTACTCTTTCCCTTGTCTTTGTGTATGTGTGTCAAAGTCTTTGTGTGTTAGGCAAATGTAACTGTTAAATGTCTCTAATCCAAAGAGGCAAGAGTTTTAAATTCTGCTAGAAAAAAAATGTTAAAATAAGCCACCAAAAGAAAAATACCTTCACTCTAGTTTGCTTGCCCACCAAAACAGGGTGAAGAGAACTGAGTTCCCTTTTTCCTTCCCTCTGTAACCTTTAAGAACAGCCCAAGGAGGGAATGTTTTAAGCTCATTTAGAGGTAAAGTTTTATTTGTGCATTTTCTGTAAGTGTTGTAAATGGGTTTTATCTGTCTATCCTTTTCCTGAAACATGAGGTGTGTCCACCCACAGGAGCCTCATGAGCTCGAGTTTGCTTGTGTAGAGAAATAACCTTCTTCATATTAAGTTACTTTTCTTATCCTATCACTAATCAGTAAAACTATTATGGAACTAATCCTGGAACATATAAGCATTTTTCAATCTCTAAAATAACGTGGTCTATTTTAAAACAAATGTTAAAGGTAGATTCTCCATGCCCCTCACAAATTATACACACTAAAATACTAGGCTTATAAAATTATATGGAACTTTCAGCATTCTCAAGCTGCCAGTCCTTAAGCCCTTTTAATATGTGCTTTACAAATTTATGTTGCATTTGTTCATTTTCTGAAATGGGACCCTTCATTTTTCTTTTCTCTTTCATCACCAGACATATTACCAGAATCCAGCTTCTCTTTTTCTCTTCATCTGTGGTGTCCCCATTTTGTTGTGACTGGTCTTATCTGTTTCTTTAACAACTGCAGTATTAATGTCTTTTCAAAACCCTGCCTGCAAGCTACCCCCCCCCCCCATTCCACTTCTCCATTTCTTATCCTCTGTTCTCCATTCCTATGTCAGACCAACAATGCCTATTCTGGGAGGGTCACCTACAATGGGGGGAGGTGGTCTTGGCCTCATGTCTTTCAGACCTGCACAGATGACTCCACAACCTTTGGAAGCACAGTACACTGACCCAGACGCTGCCTCCAGAGTAGACCCTCCATTCATTTGAGCCAGGGAATTGGGTTTGGATCCAGTCATCTACTAGAAAGTCACCATTGAAACCAGAGTGGAACAGATCTTCCCAGGTCCTACATCACCCAGATGCCTGTGAAAGCTGCAGAGAAAAGAAGGACTTCTGTATCCATTGCCCCCTACATAAAGCCTCAGAAGACAACTAGAAAGACTATGGGGGGAGGGCGGAAACTCATTGTAAGGTTTTCTTTCTTGCCTCATTTAGTTTGTAATTAGCCAGTTCAATGGATTCATGGAGGGATGGCATTTGGAAGTGGTTGGCACAGCAAGTCCTGAACACCTTGGATTTCTGTCTGGTAGGAGGGAAAATTGTCCAGTATTACCTGTCTTGTAGGAGTAGCTGCGCGTGCACACACATACACACACACACACACACACCATTCAGAACCACACTGAGGCTATCCCCTTCACCTACCTCCATGTAAAGTTTCCCTAGGCTGGTTCTTGCTCTGTGGCACTAAGGCCTACAGTATGCATGCATACCTTCCTGCAAATTCCATGGGGGGGCATGCCCTCACTGAGGAGGTAGCAGAAAAGAGATCTCCAAACCCAAGCCCTAAATATGTTGCACTGGTGGTCTCATAGTGGGAGTCCTAGGGCTCACTGTGTACAATTTAAAAAATATTAATAGCCTGGCTTGCACACTGGCTAAACCCAATTTGACATCACAAACCCTGGATGCACTAAACTAAGAGCTAAGGCAGGTTCAGGAAGCAACCCTTGAAAATGGGCAACCAGTAATTATTTACTAAGGCAAAAACATGGCTGTGAGGAATTTTGGGGCATGTGCAAACCTGACTGAAAGCTCACAGGAAGTGAGATCAATCATCTAAAAGAATTGGCACAGAATATTGGACACTATAAATTTCTTTTCCACCTAACAGAACTTTTGCCCTGGCTTCTAGACCTTCATGGGTTGAAAACTCCCCTTTTTGGGAGCCACTGCAGGGATCTTTTTCTGCTGCCTCTATCAGTGCCTTCCCCTTTGCATTAACAATTTGAGAACTTGCTTCCCTGCATCATGAAAAAAAAAAAAAAAAAAAAAAGCACCCATCAAGTCTCCCTGATCAGATCAATTCTTAATCTTGGGCCAGTAAAAGTGTGTCACCCACACTTATATTGCCCTAAGGGGGGATTGTAGAAAGTCAGCACCCATCCACCCTCCTAGAGAAGGAAATATTTGGGGGGATATTAAAAAAGGCAGAATATTATATTTCCCCAAAGGAATAATAGAGAAAAATCTTAGGGGAGGCAGAAACCAGCCCAAGTTTCCCCAGGCAGAAACCTGAGGAGGAGGCCAGCTTTTAGAAATGCAGTTTTGGGGCACACCATTCATAAGCAAAAGGCCTTCAGCCTCCACAGTTGATGGGATTAAGAATTTACATTCCCCCACCTAAAATCTAAAGAACATGACCTTTAGGACATAATAGGATTAATCCTACACCCTCTTCAGACTAGCAAAAAATACAAAAGCCCACCTCATTGCACAATCCAGAAACATTTCCACTTCAAAGTCTCAGAGCCCTATAAAGACCCATCCACTCTCAACTCCATTTAGTCAGATGTCCCAGAACTGCATGCTGTTGCAGGTTCTGTTCATCAATAAAGTGGAACCTTCTTTCTAAGCAGCCTCCATTTTTATTTCCAGCATCTTAGCCTACATTGAGACTCTAGAAAGAGTACAGAGAAGAGCAATAAAGATGATTAGGGGACTGGAGGTTAAAACATATAAGGAACGGTTGCTGGAATTGGGTATGTCTAGTTTAATGAAGAGAAGGACGAGGGGTGACATGATAGCAGTCTTCCAATATCTCAGGGGCTGCCACAAAGAAGAGGGAGTCAAGCTATTCTCCAAAGTGCCTGAAGGCAGGACAAGAAGCAACAGATGGAAACTAATCAAGGAGAGAAGCAACCTAGAACTAAGGAGAAATTTCGTGACAGAACAATTAATCAGTGGAACTACCTGCCTCCAGAAGCTGTGAATGCTTCAACACTGGACGTTTTTAAGAAAAGACTGGACAGCCATTTGACTGAAATGGTATAGTGTTTCCTGCCTGAGCAGAGGGTTGGACTAGATGACCTCCAAGGTCCCTTCCAACTTTATTACTATTATTATTGATCATTGCACAGTCAGCCAGATGTTCAGACTGGATTTGGCATTTTTGTCTACCTATTGAGTCCTTACCAAGGACCTGGGATAGGCAGATGTGGATGTTTGATGGTATTACAGATATCGTCGCAGGATGAAAGCAGTTCCTAGTAAGGCCGCTTTTTGCAATTGACTAATGGCCAATTTGTCAATGCCAATGGTGTTCAAGTGGTGCTCAAGTTGTTTTGGGATTGCACCCAAGGCACCTATTACTATTGGTACTACCCTTGCTTGCTTTTGCCATCATCATTATTATTATTATTATTATTATTATTATTATTATTATTATTATTATTATTATTATCATTATCATTATCATTATCATTATCATTATCATTATCATTATCATTATCATTATTATTATCATTATTATTAGCATCTCCCAGCTTGGAACTGGACCTGATGATTTTTCCTTCTAACAAACAGTTCAAGGAGTGCAGGGGAACATGGAGAGTTTCTAACAGAATTGTGCTCTTTCCTACTGCAATATTCACAAAGAGCAGTTTCTACTGACTGTAGTCATCCCAATTGAGTTGAGGGTGTTCCTAGAAATCAACCTCTTGCGTCTATCTTATCTGTTGTTAGTGATTTTCTTATTAAGATGTTCCAGTAAGCTTTAGAGAAATACTGGATTTCCTCTCCATAATTTGAAAAACTGCAAAATATGGGAAAGATACTTTCCTGTCTATCTGTTGTAAATGTTTTGCACTCAGTCACTCTCTTCCTTAAATTTCTCTTTTGTTTGTTGTTCCCAGCATCGCCCTCATTGTCTTGTCCTCAGAAGAAGATGCCAGTGACTTCAGACTTGGAAGTCTTCTTGAGAATGTTTTCAGTGCCATGGTGAGTGACCAAAAATGACTACTATAAAGGAAACCAGAAGACAAGCCCAGTCCATTGGGCAGATAAATAATTCCAAGGAAAACAGTTGAGTGGAGTTATGTTACATGTATATAGTGTGTGTGCACACAGACTTAAAAACCCTTGAGCTTACTTATACAAGCCAGATTCTTCTCATCATGGGGAATTACAGTACATTCAGAAAGTATTCAGACCCCCTTCACTTTTGTCAATTTTGTTATGCTGCAGCCCGATTCTACAGTGGTTGAAATTCATTTTTTTCTCATTAATCTACACTCAGTACCCCATAATGACAAAGTGAAAACAGAATTTAAGCAATGTATAAATTTATTTTAAAAAACTGAAATATCACATTGGCATAAGTATTCAGACCCTTTGCAACAACACTTGAAATTTAGCTCAGGTGCCTTCCAGTTCTCTTGATTGTTGCTGACATGTTTCTACACCTTGATTGGAATCCACCTGTGGTAAATTAAATTGATTGGACATGATTTGGAAAGCTACACACCTCTCTATAGAAGACCTCACAGCTGACAATGCATACTGTAGCAGAGCAAAAGCTATGAGGTCAAAGGAACTGCCTGCAGATAGGATTATTGCAAGGCACAGATCTGGGGAAGGCTACCATAAAATTTCTGCTGCACTGAAGGTTCCTAAGAGCACAGTGGCCTCCATAATTCTCAAATGGAAGAAGTTCGGCACAACCAGGACTCTTCCAAGAGCTGGTAGCCTGGTCAAACTGAGCAATCGGGGGAGAAGGGCCTTAGTAAGAGAGGTGACCAAGAACCCGATGGTCACTCTGAGCTCCAGAGATCCTGTGTGGAGATGGGACAGAGTTTCAGAAGGACAACCATCACTGCAGACCCTCCACCGATCTGGGCTTTATGGCAGAGTGGCTAGACGGAAGCCTCTCCTCAATGCAAAACACATGAAAGCCCGCTTGGAGTTTGCAAAAAAGCACCTGAAGGACTCTCAGACTGTGAGGAAGATTATCTGGTCTGATGAAACCAAGATTGAACTGTTTGGCTTCAATTCTAAATATTATGTCTGGAGGAAACCAGGCACCACTCATCACCTGCCCAATACAATCCCAACAGTGAAGCATAGTGGTGGCAGCATTATGCTATGGGGGTGTTTTTCAGCAGCAGTGACTGGGAGACTGGTCAGGGTTGAGGGAAAGCTGAATGGAGCAAAGTACAGGGATATTCTTAATGAAAACCTGTTCCACAGTGCTCAGGACCTCAGAATGGGCCGAAGGTTCACTTTCCAACATGACAACAATCGTAAGCACACAGCCAAGACAACACAGGAGTGGCTTAGGGACAACTCTGTGAATGTTCTAGAGTGGCCCAGCCAGAGCCCTGACTTGAACCCATTGAACATCTCCAAAGGGACATGAAAATGGCTGTCCACCGACGGTCGCCATCCAACCTGACTGAGCTTGAGAGGATTTGCAAGGAAGAATGGCAGAAAATCCCCCAATCCAGGTGTGCAAAGCTTGTCACATCATACCCCAAAAGACTCAAGGCTGTAATTGCTGCCAAAGGTGCTTCAACAAAGTACTGAGTGAAGGGTCTGAATACTTATACCAATGTGATATTTCAGTTTTTTCTTTTTAATAAATTTACAGACATTTCTAAAATTCTGTTTTCACTTTGTCATTATGGGGTACTGATTGTAGATTAATGAGAAAAAAATGAATTTCAACAACTGTAGAATCAGGCTGCAGCATAACAAAATTGACAAAAGTGAAGGGGGTCTATTTACTTTCTGAATACACTGTAAATGGTCTGGAGGTTTTTGTTCAAGTAATATAGAGGAACAGTAAACTATTAAGATAAGTATGAAAAAATATTTCTTCCTGTGCTCTATTGTCCCTTCTAAACTCACCCTATTTCCCAAGGACTCGTTTCTCAGGTGCTTTTCTGTCTCTCCTGTTCAACTTTTGATGTCCTCTGCATTATTGCGTATTATTTAACCCTGCACCACACTGTACTTATTCTTCAATTTCAGTTAATAGTTAACAGCCAGGAGTTCAATCCTGACCAGCTCAAGGTTGACTCAGCTTTCCATCCTCCTGAGGTTAGTAAAATAAGGACCCCGATTGTTGGGGTGCAATATGTTGACATTTGTAATCCACTCAAGAGAGTGCTGTAAAGCACTATGGAGAAGTATATAAGTCTAAGTGCTATTGCTATTGCTAAAGTCCTGGAGATTTTGTTATATGCATGTATGTATGGAATCTTTACCAAGGTGTACTCATAGATGAAGTAGAGATTCCAGCCTGGATCATAATTTTCTCTGGCAGTTATAGATACATATCATTTGATGAAACACAATGTATGTATACTGGAGAACAAACATTTCCTGGTTTTTAAAGTGTGCATAGTTAGATAGCCATATCAAGCTAGTATGATTTCCCAAGAACCAGCTGTGCAGCTTCTTTCTCAGAATAACATGAAGTTCTGCATCTCAGTGGTATGATGTATTTTAATACAGGTACTAGTATTGGGCCTGGAGGAGCTAACAAATATTCACAACATTGAACATCTCAAAAAGGATCTAAAGCTAATGTCTGACTCAACTGTTACCAGAAATGTGGACAGAGTAGGTGTAGATTGTATTATGAAAATGGAAGGTAAGAATGTGGGCTGCAGGGGAACCTTTACTTGGGACGTAACAAAGGATTTCAGATTCATTTTTAGCAAATGTTTGCTTTTTTTTCCATCACAGACTCTTTGGCCAATTGAGAGACTTCATGCTGTTGTTGCTTTTGTATCACATCTTAAATAGAGGAACATTTTATGCCTACTCTTTGCCCTTAGAACCACCCACCTTTACCTTGAGGCAGTATGTCTTCTGCAGGCAGGACTGTATTACATCAATAATTTCTAGCAATAGAAGATGGACAGTGAGTTAGTGGTAGCAGATTTTCCTTACTGTGTAATAAACTAAATGTTTGGTACATTTTTATCCTTGGTCATTGAATGATTTCTTGCACAATTCTCTAGTCATGTTATAAAATGATTGAGAGTTTCCTGGAGCCAGGCAAAAACTGTGCTGACCTTACTCAGTGTGTGGAATGCACTGTGATGTCCTCCAGAGCAATTCTGCAGGTGAGGCCATTTAATTTTCTCTCCCTTCTTCAATATGTCTCAACACATTTAGTCTTTCAGTCTGAGATTTTGGAAGCTGATGGAGTCTAGAAAAATAGATCTATGAACAACTTCTCCATCAAAATGTCTATGGAGATTCTCAGTCATCCAGGTCATGGTTGTCCCAAAGGTGCTCCCAAAGGTGCTTTTTCAAAAGGCAACTGGGCTTTGTTTTTCCTTTGAAGACACTTTGCTTCTTATCCAAGAAGCTTCTTGTCCATCAACAGTACTTTAACTCAGAAATGTGGAATATTTAAGATCTGAAGCTTTAGTTCAGGCATGGACATACATTTTACACGTTGCTGCTTCCTTACAGAAACAACAACTTTTCTGGACTTATACTATAGCTGTTCAATTCCAGCAAAACATGTGGATGTAAAGGAACTATTGATAGTGCCCACTTTAAAGTCATTTGTAGCATCTTATCTGTTTGTATTCATCTATATTTTGTAATGGATACTGAGAGTTGCAAATTGAGAGATAAGGCTAATTTGGAGAAGAAATATCTAAAGGAGAATCCTCCTATTCTGGAAAAAAAATTTTTGAGGTGGAATGTAGTCATCTCTAACAGAAATGCAGCAGGTTCATGGTTGTTCATAGTCACTATTTTTATATTGTTGGGAATAGTCCTGGCATCATTAGGCACTGTGCAACTAGTACCGATACTTGTCTGAAGATAAATACAATTGCTTTGCTATGTGATGAACCTAGTCTCATCCTTCTGTCAAAACGCAACCTAAGGGGATTTTTAATCAAATTTTTAGTCCGGGTTTTAGGGGGTTCCAGGGAGAGGGGTGGGCAAACTGAAATTAATTCTCCCAGGCCGGCTGAAGGCCTCGGCAAGGTGGGCGTAGGTCCTGGAATTGGGGAGGGGGGTTTAGGATCTCAGCAATTTATTATAAGATGTTATCGGAAAAAATGATAGAACCATTAAGGGAATTGTTTAATAGTATTTTGTTGGGTGAAGCGGTACCTCCCTCCTGGAGAACTGCTTTCATATCTTTAATACCTAAGGAGGGTCAGGATTTGACTCAACCTAAGAATTATAGACCTATATCTTTACTGAATACAGATTATAAGATTTTTTCAAAAGTACTGGCAAATAGATTAATGCAAGTGTTGAATCAATTGATTCATAGTGATCAATCTGGATTTATAACTGGAAGATATATGAAACATAATGTAAGACAAATTATTAATTTAATTAATAAATTAATTAATTTATTAGGGTCTGCCTAATAGAGGGTCTGCCTAATAGAGGGTCTGCCTAATAGAGGGCAATTCCATTAAGAGTGTGTATGGGAGGGGTAGATATGGCGGGAGCAGAGGGCCATATCACACTAGGGGAGGGCGCACCCGCTGTTTACGAGCTGTGGCGCGCTCCGGCCCCCATGGCTCTTCTTGCAACCTAGGGGGTTTAGGATC